>NW_026855530.1:0-165908 GCF_026571515.1 Ruditapes philippinarum
GATTGTTTCAGTTGTGAATATTTTTATACTTTTTTATTTAATCAATGATTATAAGCAATTGTTGGCAAAACTTGACTTCAAGTGATATACTAAATGCTTAAATGCATATGTACATACAAATGTATACATACAATGTATATGTACACATAATGTATATTGAAGTTTGATTGGAAAAAGGGTTTGACCACCTTTTTAAATTTAATGGGATTTTGTAAAAACATTTTCCTTTCAAGCCCTGGCAAAGCAAACAACAATAAAATATACATTATCTTTAGGAGATTTACAGTCAATATGCAGGTTAATAAACAGTGAACTTTTCACTTTTGGTTTCAAGTAAAAATCAATTTCTCATTCATGGCCATACAATCAAACAAGCTAAAACTGGATAAACGAATAGCTGACACTGGACAAAACCGGTACATGATAAATTCTAAGAAATATAATGGGAGTGTATATATGTATCAAAGTTACCTTAAATTCCTGGGACTCTTTAATGGAGATTTGAATTTTGACAAGATCACCAAGCCTTGGTTTGCCGAGTTCCTGCAGTTGCTCATCTTCTGTACTGTTGATTATAGCGCCGGAGTCTGCATCTGGAGATTTACCCTTACCTGCAGGTATATACATAGAAACATAGAGCATACATCTCACGCATGTAACATAATTAGAGCGGACATTCTCTGTCCAATGATGTAAGACAAGATCTTGAGAACTGTTGTCTGCGTAAAGAATTTATTTCCTGTGCACACTATTTCAATACAATGATAGTGTGAAACTGAAATTCAAATGTGATTTTTAATGACACAATCAATGGTTGTTTTCAACATTGTAAGTTAATGGAGTTGATTAATGTCAAACAGAAACAATGCTTTACATTTTTTTTAAGGCAGAAAAATCTTCAGAAAGCCTTTAAAAAATTAAGGATTTTAAGTTGTACTCAAAGGACTAAAAGTTTTAATCATATACGGTAGTTATAAATTATGGTATCCCCAAGAACAACTAAAAACTTGTTGAATAGAAATGCCAAAACTTTGATAAACAAGATATGTTTGTAAAACATGTATGCCCCCTATCAGCAGCCAATTAGTCATGTGATAAGGTTATTATGCATGACTTCTGACCCAGTGATCAAACAATTAATAAGGGTTATAAAGTATCTACTGGTCATGACCTTGACCTTTGACCCCTTGACCCAAAACTCAATAGGGGTCATCTGCTGGTCATGACCAATCATCAAACAAAGTTTGAAGTTCCTAGGCCTTGGCGTTTTTAGTAAATTGATCAGAAACCGTTTTTACCTACAAGGTCAATGTGACCTTGACCTTTGACCCCTTGACCCCAAAATCAATAGGGGTCATCTGCTGGTCATGACCAATCACCATGCCAAGTTTGAAGTTCTTAGGCCTAAGGGTTCTCTTATTATTGATCGGAAACCGTTTTAACATACAAGGTCAATGTGACCTTGACCTTTGACCCCAAAATCAATAGGGGTCATCAGCTGGTCATGACCAATCACCATGCCAAGTTTGAAGTTTCTAGGCCGAAGCGTTCTTTAGTTATTGATCAGAAACCGTTTTTACTTACAAGGTCATTGTGACCTTGACCTTTGACCCCTTGATCCCAAAATCAATAGGAGTAATCTGCTGGTCATGACAAATCACCATACCAAGTTTGAAGTTCCTAGGCCTAAGCGTTCTTGAATTATTGATCAGAAACCGTTTTTACTTAAAAGGTCAATGTGACCTTGACCTTTGACCCCTTCACCTAAAACTCAATAGGGGTTATCTGCTGGTCATGACCAATCATCACACAAAGTTTGAAGTTCCTAGGCCTAAGCGTTTTTAGTTAATTGATCGGAAACCGTTTTTACCTACAAGGTCAATGTGACCTTGACCTTTGACCCCTTGACCCCAAAATCAATAGGGGTCATCTACTGATCATGACCAATCACCATACCAAGTTTGAAGTTCCTAGGCCTTAAGGTTCTTTAGTTATTGATCAGAAACCGTTTTTTGCTTACAAGGTCAATGTGACCTTGACCTTTGACCCCTTGACCCCAAAATCAATAGGGGTCATCTATTGATCATGACCAATCACCATACCAAGTTTGAAGTTCCTAGGCCTTAAGGTTCTTTAGTTATTGATCGGAAACCGTTTTTGCTTTCAAGGTCAATGTGACCTTGACCTTTGACCCCTTGACTCCAAAATCAATAGGGTCATCTACTGGTCATGACCAATCACCATACCAAGTTTTGAAGTTCCTAGGCCTTAAGGTTCTTTAGTTATTGATCGGAAACCGTTTTTGCTTTCAAGGTCAATGTGACCTTGACCTTTGACCCCTTGACCCCAAAATCAATAGGGGTCATCTACTGGTCATGACCAATCACCATACCAAGTTTGAAGTTCCTAGGCCTTAAGGTTCTTTAGTTATTGATCGGAAACCGTTTTTGCTTTCAAGGTCAATGTGACCTTGACCTTTGACCCCTTGACCCAAAATCAATAGGGGTCATCTACTGGTCATGACCAATCACCATACCAAGTTTGAAGTTCCTAGGCCTTAAGGTTCTTTAGTTATTGATCGGAAACCGTTTTTGCTTTCAAGGTCAATGTGACCTTGACCTTTGACCCCTTGACCCCAAAATCAATAGGGGTCATCTACTGGTCATGACCAATCACCATACCAAGTTTGAAGTTCCTAGGCCTTAAGGTTCTTTAGTTATTGATCGGAAACCGTTTTTGCTTTCAAGGTCAATGTGACCTTGACCTTTGACCCCTTGACCCCAAAATCAATAGGGGTCATCTACTGGTCATGACCAATCACCATACCAAGTTTGAAGTTCCTAGGCCTAAGGGTTCTTTAGTTATCACTCGGAAACCATTTGGTCTACGGACCGACGGACCGACGGACCGACAAGTGCAAAGCAATATACCCCCTTTTTTTCAAAATGGGGGCATAAATATGGAAGAACATTGAATAATATACATATATGAAAGACTACAAATGGTTAATGATATTTTATATATAAATATAGAACATGCTTAAATTATTCATAACCATGTTTCTAATCCCGACTGGTATACCACCATATCCTGTAAATAATTCAGTTATTAGATTGAAAATAAACAAAATCAGTAGCTCAGTCTGAAATAAGCTAAAAATGGTCGCCATGACCCAACACCACAAAATAATAGCCAAAATAACAGCCAAAATTGTATTTGTAGAACAGGAAAATAGCCTTGAAGTGCCAAGAATACTTGTTCTGTAATTTTTTTTCTAGAAATTGTCTGCCTCTGCAAGTAATAAAAGCTACAAGTTCACTCTTCTTCAGATATGAATTTCCCTTCTTTTGATTTTATAATGATAGCATGAAGAATTTTGAAAACTGAACTTATCCTGTACGATATTTGATTAAATGATTTGACAATAAATATAAATATCGTAAAGAAACACAAATCAAGGTGAGTTAAAATCCTTAAAATTCTTGAAATAAATTAACAAACTGATAATATTCTTATAATTTTTCTATCAAGTCTGAGAACTAACGGTTTTTCAGAATTCATTTAAGTTTAATGATAAATCAGGTTGAATGTAACAAAATGTGGAAACCCTGCTATATCTGCAAGGTGGCTGCTTTAGAAAATCAAGCAGCAAATATCAATTGGATTTTATATTTATAAATCCTGTCAAATGTAGATTCATTCGCAAAGAAAAACGCCAGACATTTTAGTCTTGCCATTGAAAATTGTCTTGTTTTAAACACATTAAAGACAACGAGGGATTATAAGCAGAGCAAGAAGAAATTTCTCATTACAAGATTGAAACAAAATACTTAGAAAATAACAACAAACACCAGACAAAAAAAATAAATTCTGACACCAAGACACAAAACATCATTATATGAATCAGACAAACACACACATTTATATTTACTAACAATATAACAAGTTAAAATTTAAAGGTTATATATGAACTTCACACATAACATGGCTGTATAGACAAAGTAAGAAAAAACAAACAAAAACACCCCATAACAACACATTCTTGTTAACAATGTCCATACATATAAACAAATGTGAAGAATGATAATTTTTTGGTAAATAAAAAAAAACAAATATCATTTGAATTTCTCTAATAATCTATGTCTTTTTCTCTCACATCACTTCACAATCATAAAATATGCATAATATTTAAGCAACAATCCTCAGGAAAATTTTGAAATGCCGTTTCAAAAATGTATAATTGACCGTCGCTTTCTTGTAAGGGACATGTCTCCAATTTTATGTTAATTTATTTCACACTAATGAAAAAACTTTCACTAGGTAGAATCTAGGTTCATCATTATATTGGTGTTCAATATTCCAAGAGAATTTTATTATATGTTTACCCATTTTGTAATACTGCATATATTTGTAACATTATTCCTCAAAGGACAGTCATGACGTTTAGATGGTGATTATGGTTTTAATGTGGCTATAATGTCAAAGAAAACAACAGTACAGTATCAGACTTTTGACCTGTTATATGGCCATGTAAATAGTTATATAACCCCTATATAACCCTTGCATAAAAATTAAATTAGAGACTTTTCAACCATTTACAATGGTGGGTCATATTACCGGTCAAAAATCTTTGTAACTACAATAAAAATATCTCCAAATGCATGAAATTTGCGTAAAAAAAGTAACACAAATATCAGGTAGTGAATATAAAATGTAACTGCAATGCTGTAAAATTCTTGGTCTATCTTTCTAATCTAAATTCACTGGCAAAGAGTCAATAAGGAAAACATAATGTTATATAATATTACATAACAAATATGAAGTAAAATAAGAAAGTATTTTAAGTGTGAGGCACTAGAGGCAGTAGTCTATTATGCAAAATAATTTTTATATATGAGATTAATTAAATAAAATCTTGAATGAATGTACACAGACTGAGTAAAGTTATAAATTTATGTCCCATACACCTGCTTATACTTGGAACAACAGAGAAAAACAAAACACAACTTGAAAATGAAACAAGGGGGCCATGATGGCCCTGAGGTAGCTCACCTGTATATTATAGGCCCCCGGAGCGAGGCCAGTTTAAACCCCAGGGCTTTTATTTGAACAAACTTGGAAGACACCCATTAGAAGATGTTTCATGATGTTAAGTTTTTACTACACACATATAATGAAAAACAGTGATTTCCTTCCCCTCCCCCACTCGGCAGGCCCAATTTTAACCCACGGGCTTTTATTTGTACAAACTTGGTAGACACCTATAAGAAGATGTTTCATGCTTAACATCTAAGCTCTAGCTCATTGGGTTTTTAAAAGAAGATTTTTTAAGTTTTTACTATACACATATAGTTAAAAACAATGATACCCCTGGGGCGGGGCCAGTTTTGACCCCAGGGCTTTTATTTGAACAAACTTTGTAGACACTTACTAGAAGATGTTTCGTGCTTAATATCTAAACTGTAGCTATTTGGGTTTTATCAAAGAAGATTTTTAAGTTTTTGCTATACACATATATGGAAAATAAATGACCCCCGGGGCGGGGCCAATTTTGACCCCAGGGCTTTTATTTGAACAAACTTTGTAGACACTCACTAGAAGATGTTTCATGCTTAATATCTAAACTCTAGCTATTTGGGTTTTATCAAAGAAGATTTTTTAAGTTTTTGCTATACACATATAAGGAAAATTAATGACCCCAGGGGCGGGGCCAATTTTGACCCCAGGTCTTTTATTTGAAGAAACTTGGTAGACACTTACTAGAAGATGTTTAGTGCTTAATATCTAAACTGTAGCTATTTGGGTTTTATCAAAGAAAATTTTTAAGTTTTTACTATATAACTAGAACTCCACGAGTCGGACGTGTCGCCTTGTGAACAATGTAGTTTAGGAGAAATGGCCAGGACAAAAATGAAATATGAAAAATAACAAAGGGCAATAACTAAAAAATAATAAGTGCAGAGCAGCAGTTTCTGTGCACTGCACTTCTTATCAATAAGATCTATCATTCTATGATGTTTCAAGTCCATAGCTTTCATACTTGAGGAGAAATGACCAGGACAAAAATAAAGTAAGAAAATCAACAAAGGGCAATAACTCAAAAAATAAGAAATGCAGAGTATCAGTTCTTATGCACTGCACTTTTTCTTAATGAGATCTATCATCCTATGACTCAGTTTCAAGTCCATAACTTTTATACTTCGGAGAAATGGCCTGGACAAAAATTAAGTATGAAAGTTAACAAAGGGCCATAACTCAAAAATTAAGAAATGCAGAGTACCGATTCTTGTGCACTGCACTTCTTCTTAATGAGATCTATCATCCTATGAAGTTTCAAGTCCATAGCTTTTATACTTAAGGAGAAATGGCCCGGACAAAATTAAAGTATGAAAATAAACAAAGGGCAATAACTCAAAAAATAAGAAATGCAGAGTACCTGTTCTTGTGCACTGCACTTCTTCTTAATGAGACCTATCATCCTATGAAGTTTCAAGTCCATGGCTTTTATACATTAGGAGAAATGGCCCGGACAAAAATAAAGTATGAAAATTAACAAAGGGCAATAACTCAAAAATTAGGAAGTGCAGAGTACCGGTTCTTGTGCACTGCACTTCTTCTTAATGAGATCTATCATCCTATGAAGTTTCAAGTCCATAGCTTTTTTAGTTGAAGAGAAATGGCCCGGACAAAATTAAAGTATGAAAATTAACAAAGGGCAATAACTCAAAAAATAAGAACTGCAGAGTACCGGTCCTTGTGCACTGCACTTCGCGTTATTGAAAGAAGCATGCATACCAAGTTTGAAGTCAATCAGACTTATAGTGACTGAGTTATTCTCCGGACAAGCTTTAGGGGACGCTGACAACGACACAGACGCCGCTGCCGACAAAAGTAACCCCTATATGTCACCTTTTCAAGGCGACACAAAAACAATGATACCCCTGGGGCGGGGCCAGTTTTGACCCCAGGGCTTTTATTTGAACAAACTTTGTAGACACTTACTAGAAGATGTTTCGTGCTTAATATCTAAACTGTAGCTATTTGGGTTTTATCAAAGAAGATTTTTAAGTTTTTGCTATACACATATAAGGAAAATAAATGACCCCCGGGGCGGGGCCAATTTTGACCCCCAGGGCTTTTATTTGAACAAACTTTGTAGACACTCACTAGAAGATGTTTCATGCTTAATATCTAAACTCTAGCTATTTGGGTTTTTTAAGGAAGATTTTTTAAGTTTTTGCTATACACATATAAGGAATCAATGACCCCAGGGGCTGGGCCAATTTTGACCCCAGGGCTTTTATTTGGACAAACTTGGTAGACAGTCATGAGAAGATGTTTCATGCTAAATATCTTAGCTCTAGCTCTTTGGGTTCTTTAAAAGAAGATTTTTTAAGTTTTTACTATAGGCATATAGGGAAAATCAATGACCCCTGGGGCGGGGCCAATTTTGACCCCAGGGCTTTTATTTGAACAAACTTCGTAGACACTCACTAGAAGATGTTTCATGCCAAATATCTAAGCTTTAGCTCTTTGGGTTTTTTAAAAGAAGATATTTAAAGTTTTTTCTTTCAGTTGCCATGGCAACCAGAGTTCTTCATGGAATTAAATTCTTTGAACAACATTTAAAGGTGACCACCAAAGGAACATTCCTGTGAAGTTTGGATGAAATTGGCTTAGCGGTTTATGAAGAGATGTCATTTAAAGTAAAAGTTTACGGCTGGACGCCGGACGAAAAGCAATCACAAAAGCTCACCAGGTCACTTTGTGACAGGTGAGCTAAAAAAATGAGAGGGTTCTTGTGCGACTGGAACCTTCAACTGTGAGGTGTTAGTGGTTTGAAGTCAACAACCTTAACCACTTGGTTCCAGACAAACTTTTTATGCCTTTTAATTCAACTATGATCATAACGATTGGAGTCTTATATTACCATACTTTTTCCTATGATTAATATAGGACTTCAGCCTTGACCTTTGGCCTATATTTTGATAAAAGGTTCTTGAAAGCTACATGTCATGTTATTAATTTGATTCTTTTAATTTTTTCCTATATAATATGCAATACCTTCCTTTATCATTGAATGGGAATAGTATTTCAATTGTTCAATGACCTTCAAGTCTGTTTTTTCTTTGAAATTTACCTCATTCATCTGTATTTTTTAACTTTGACCTTTCTAACCTATTCTTTTACCTTGACCATACTAATTTCCTTTCCAGCTTAACTTTATTAATCACTTGTTTACCTTGACCTTCCTTATTTGCTTTAATGATGACCTTACTGTTCTGTTCTTTAGCCTTGACCTTCATTATCTGTTTCTTTAACCAGCTTGTACTCATCTGTGAATTGTCCTTGACATTTCTATATATCTGACCTTTCACCTTGATCTGATTAAATCTGATGTTGAGATCATACTCTGCATGTATACACATAACCATTTTGTGAATAATTCTTTACAATCTGTGACAGCTTAACAATGATCTTTCAATGTAAAATAGAGAATACAGAATACATCACCAATACTTTACACACAGTAAATTATGTTCAAATATGTAACAAGAACCATGCAGCATGTTCAAATATTGATATAATATTTGGTTAGTTTAAGATATAACTGGAATTTTGCAACCATTGTCACTACTTTTATCTATGGTGTCTACATTAAAGTGGGAAGAACATTAAGGCATGGGGAATACTACTAATTCTTTTTGCACACAAAATCAATTTCAAAAACTCCATCTTTTACAAATACATATAAAATATTCATATTCTGGTCCATGTAAAAAATGAGAAAAGCAAATCTTCAAAATTTGTTGTTTCAACTGTGTGCCCGAACTGTTTAAAAAATCATAAACATCCAGGGGGAAAATGTCATTGTTCTTCAATGCATTTTATTTGATAGAATTGCATGAAAAGACCTTAATAAGTAAGTAGAAAAAAATATTATCAAACTTTTTTCAGGGCTTTTAGACATATGTCAAATTTTAAATGTCTTTCAAAAAAACACAACAATAACCAATGTATTGTTTAAATTATATTCCTAATCAAGGAAAAGTGAAGTTACTGAAATAGAATTAAAATGTTCATTTTTCTGAATAAGAATTTATTCTTCCTCATAAACAATTAAATAATCCCTTTAAAAGGGTTAAGTACCTCAATTCATCTGTAGATTTTTTACAAAATAATAATGTACATTGTGTTGCGATTACTACATTGAATGTTTCTATAACCATGTTTTTGACAAAAAGTATTAAAAGGAACAGTAAAATTGTACATTTTTAAAATTGAAATGTACACTTTTTAACAGAATGAACTGATAAAACTTATGCCTGGAAACCATTGATACTACCACCAGCAAAAATACTCCCAATTTTCAAGAAAGAGACCTAAGAACAGTACAAGAAAAACAAAACATGCAGAAATTGAATTTCAAGTTCATTGATCAAAGGTGTCTATTTTCTTGTTCAAGACAAAATTGGATATAAAAAAAACAAAACATTTAAGATTTTGCTCAGCAACACAAGCCAGGATTTGATTTAATTCATTTTGTGTGTCAAACAGGCATTGACATGGGTGACTTTCGTAATCAAATATCATCAAATCCAATTTAAAGGCCATATTACAAGAATGCATGTCCCTGAGCTGAAACACACAAAAAAACTTTATATATCCTAAACAGACAATGCACAATGCAATATAAAAAGGCTAATCAGAATTTCAACATTAATTTCCTTTTGATTCATTTAGGCGTAACTATGAAAAATTTCAAAAACAATCTTTCAAAGACAAGCCATTTTGAAAATGCTGCACCTCTGCAAATTTGATGAAAAAACCATTCAAATGTCTTATAAGCATCATAGTAACACTGACACAAGCTGAAAAGGTTTTCCATGCAGGTATTATACTCTCACTGTCACCTAAAGGGATCACTAGACGCAGACTTCCTCTGAAAGCAAAATCGTGAAAATTCAAAAATTCAAAGAAAAAAAATTGTCAAAATGTAAGTGAATGGTAATATAATGTATTAGCCATTCAAAGTCAAACACACCCCAACATATGTGTTTATTGCAGTAGATTATAGTCTTATAATAATTTGCAGTAGATAGTCGTAAAGAAAAATCATTGAAAGATTTATATATTATTGTAAAAATGCATAAAGACAAATCAAGCACGCCCATTTAAGCATTTGCGCCCATTTGACCATTCACTTCCATTTGACAAATTACACAAAGTTTATTTTTTATATAATTATATATTAAAAAAAAAAAAAAGCCAGTCAAAAAATAGCAAAAGATTGACAGCCAATGTGCAAGAAAATTGTGCAAATTGTAATCTCCCTCAGTCTCTTGTATACTTATCTGCAGTCTTCCTACGAAGGAAATGAACCGCAGGCTCTTCATCATCTGTCAGAGAGAATGGAAAAATAAACAATAATTGCTATACATAGTCTCATTCAATACTCTATATTTGTAACCAAAAAAAAAGGAAATGTTCAAAAACAATAAACAGAATAATATACTAAAATGGAAACAAAGATTTACAGATTCTAATGGAAAGTATAGGTGCTTTAAAGCTACACATGTAATATATTATATAACAGAATCAATATGAATCATAACCAAAAAACTGTGAACATTTAGAACATTCAGTTTGAAAATTAACTGATTTCAGTAGCAATTAAACTACCAATAGTGTGGAGCCTGGCCAAACTGCACAGATGCCCAGGCTGGCCTGACTCGTTACCGGTGGTAGAGTATTAACACTTCCATGTTCAGCAGGTTAAAGGGTTGATTACTGACTGGGTAAATGGGTGTGGTGTGTGTGGGGGGTTGGGTAACCTATGAACCTTATGCTATAAACTGCTTTTAATATAATGTAACATTTTGTGGACTGTTGGTTACAAACTGCTGCCTTAAATTTCCATGTGTGACAAAAACAGGACATATTGCATGTCAACAACCAAGACTTTAAATACAGAATAATATTGTCATCAGAGTGTTAGTAAAGTCATAACATGTAAATCAACAACACTTATACTACAACAACATAAAACAGCAACATAAAAATACATTTCCTACTGCATAAAATAAACAGTGGCCAATGTGCAAAAGTCTAGTTGCAAGCATCCCCATCTGTCCATAGTATGAGTTACTTTCATTTTGCATGAACCCTGCAAAAAGTACTTTTATTGTCTTTTGCATGCTGTACAATGAAAAGGTTGTCTTGCATTGTATTTAGAGTCGCCCATTGCTGTTCTAAGTGATTTAATGTCAAAATAATCAAATTGGTCAACAAAACAGTAACAAATCTGGTCAGTGTGCATGTGTAGACTGAACTGACTCTTAAATGCAAAAGACCTAGGTAAATCAGTTTTGCCACTAGACGTCAAAGATATAATAAACATATTGGAATCATTCCAGGCACCTGAGCATCATTGTAGCAATCAAATACTGTCATAAAAAATCTGCAGAACCATTGTACTTGGTCTTATTAGAACCAGATGATGAATTGGCCAATATAATATGTACAAAAAGTTCATCTCACCTCACCCTTTGCATTGCCCTTGTTCATATCTTTTTGTCATTTTAAAAATATTTTAAGGAAAGATATAACAACAAAATACTCAACAGAGTGTAATTACCTCTCACAGATTTTTAGAATATGGGATTATTATTTCACATATACTAATTTTAGCATTTTTTTAACTAAATTTTTGAGCAAGAACTATCATAATTCACTAACATAATATAAATAACAATGATTTATTTGTCTATTTTTTTTACACTGATTTTAACACATTTTGGCCAAATCTTGGCAATTGGTCCACCAAACAGGCTTTCCTGGATAACAATGTTATATATTATGTACAAAATCAATAATATTTCAAAAGAAACCATACATGATACTACCCCTGGAAACTGATGGTAATATGTCCTCATTAATTTTGTAATTTCATACGCATGCATTAACTGAAGAACATTTTTTGCCTTGTTTCTTTTTCTTGGTTCCTGATTAGCACCATTATGTGACATCATTTTAGCCATATCAATACCTTCACAAGACCTTTTACTTGCCAGTATTAAGTGCAAGTAAATTGAAGAAACCTGTAAAGGAATAGAATCACCTATGCTTGGCAAGAAACATCTTGAAACAAACTTCATGAACTTCACATGCTGTGCTTAAAGGATCCATCAAATTTTGGAGACAAAAAATTTTTTTCTTGTCATTTAATGCTACATCTATATCTATTTCCTATGCTACTCTGTGACCCTGCCAAATATTTTCTGTTATCTCTTAGCAAATAAAACAACAACAGAACCCTGAAAAGTTGGATACCTGCAGCACATCAATGAATTAGTAATTTAAATTTTGGCATCAAAGCAAAGTACAAATTAAGCAAATTAATAAAACCTACTTTGACCTTCAGTTTTCTCTAAAATAAACTGACCTGTATCTTTGGTAAGATGTTTACAGCTGTTTTGGTACTCTTTGACTGATGGAGTAGTTAAAACTTGGCCCTAACTTTATAACAAGAAAAATCCAGAAGGCTTTTTGGTATTACACAGATGCATGATGCTCCTGGAAGCCTCAAAGCACTAGTCAAAGAGGCATGTCGGGTATCTTCCCTAAAGATGCTGCAGCCACTTAAAACGAAACAAATCAAGAGGGTCATGATGACAAGACCTTTGACCTAGTTTCTTTTTTGCAAATAGTTTTTCAATATCCTTAAGATTAGTTATTGCTAGAAACGAGTGACATATGGAGCAAACATACCATATGAAACATGGTCTTAATCACATAATTTTTTATGCATTTTCAAGTGATCTTGTTACTGATTATGCAATTTTATTCTCCTTTGAAGTATCAAGAAATACAATTCTGTCAAAGGTTATTTCTACTTGTCAATGGCAATAACAAGCTTATCTTTTGATTTGACCTACTGGTCTAGTTTTCAACTCTGTATATCCAATGTATTACTTGACCCAAGGTGGTCATTAGGAATTAGAAAACACTCCTTGTTGTCTGTGATAAAACCAAGATTTTATGAGACACACATTTTAAATACATTTGATGAGGACAACTTTGTATGGCATTTTTGTATGGCATTAACAAGTTTTTCTTTCGATTTTTGATTCTTTTGACCTTGACCTAGATTTCATGAGACAAAACATTTTGATCTCATGTAATGAGGATCAGGTCAACTTAGACTTTAAAACTTATTGAAATACACTTCTGATTTGTTCTAAAGATCTTTTTTTTTATTTCAGTTGACCCAATACCTAACATGTTTTATGATATAGTAAAATGTGACCAAGTATAACTGAGATTGTTTATTGTCCTTTAAGTTCTAACTAGCAATGGCAGATGATGGATGGTGATAGTTGACCATGGATGTTACCATGTACTCCTGGCTCTGCATGTATCATCATTCAGGGAACTTGATACAGAACTGGAACTTGATATAGAATTAGAACTTGATTTAGGATCCAAGTTAGAATATGTATAGGATTAAGCCAACAGAGAAGTTGAAGAAGACGAATAACAAGACTGCTCAACTGACTGTCATGATCAACTTGTTACACACCCTGTCAAGACAAAAACCACACCTAAAGCCCTTTAACAATTTGTATAACCCACAGTTGAACCAGGCTATAAAAATAGTTAGATCTAGACACAGTATGGAAACAATAACACTACAGGTCTATCTAACTATAGTTTAAAGAGGTTGTACTCATTCCACACATTACAAATATACAGGAATGTATTCTATATGTATGCTCAAACATCTGACAGTAATTTTCTTCTTGGCATACTTCTAGTTTCCACAGTGTATAGCTGTTCAAGTGTTGGCTAACTGCGCCATATTTTTAGTTTCCACAGTGTATAAACGGTTCAACTATTGGCACCAACACAATATGTAACTGATTAAATATGTATTATTGATTGAACATGACATAACAATCACTTGTCCTAACACTTATATGTCAAAATATTATTTAAAATCCTGACCAACTAGATCATAAAGCTCTGAAAATTATCACAACAGCATCATTTTTCACATTGACCAGTGTAATGTAGCTATTTTACATAGTATTATGAACATTAATGAATTGCTAACAAGTGTCAAAATTTTGGTAAAACTTGTATTTAACTTGAAGTGGCTCTATCTTTATGTTGACAGTTTTCATGTTACCTATTTTAATACATTTTTATCATAAAACAGGGTGTTAATTACTGTGACATCATCATGGCTGCTGCCATATAATAATGGTATACTCATTAGGGAAATGAAGTATTGTGAGTGTGAATGTTGGCTCAATTAAATGTCAACACGTTCTGACATAGAAATCAACGGCAAGAGTTCAAAGCTTCTATACTGTGGATCTTTATGCCTGAATCTCCCTTTTACTGTTCAAGTGCAAGAGCAATAATGCCATGTATCCATATGGTCCAAATGCAAAGGGTCAACAAGGAAGACTTTTGACCACATGTCTATTCCTTTTTATGGTCAGTAGAAAAACAAGATCATTTAACTGGCTTTAAATATAATATTTTTCTACAAACAACAAGATGTCACTATATGTTTGGGTGTAAGTCTTTTAGGTTGCAAATGAGAGCATTCTGATTATTTGGTAACTTAACTTGTAAGTATACACTGACACAATTAGTTTCTATATACTTTAGTCCTTGGCTTCTTATTTTTAGCATTTGATCTTGAAATCTCTTAGTCCAAACTTATACAGAACATTCAGAAATGGCAGTGGTTGGGCCTGGTATGGGCCAATAATTTGAAGTAGATTTCACAGACAACTACTCTACAGACAATTCCTACTAAACCCAAGGTACATGTAAGCATGGTATTTCAGTGCTTGAACAATGTAACATGACATGTTTTGGCAATCTGACAATGGTATTATAGTTAATGGTAAAATGACGTTAATTTACCTCCCTGCTCATACAACCCCATGCAATCATTACCCACTCCATAAATGTTCTAATTATTGTAGCAAATTGCCACTATGATTTCATTATGAACAATAGAGATTAATAGCATTTTATAGACACATAAATAATGCAAACAATATCTATATAAAATGAGATATTGTATGGTACTGTAATATATGAATGATAACATATTATATATATGTAAAAAAAAAAGAGAGAAAAAAATAATTCATTTTTTCATTTCCTAATTTGAATTTTTTTTTCTTACAAACTTGTTATTCTTGTAATGTAAACCTGTTTTTCTAGTAATGATAAAATCAATATATTCAACTAAAGGACAGTTTATGCTTCAGTAAAAATCATTTTCATCATCAAAATATTTCTGATTAACTGTAATATCATTTCCACTATTATAATACATCCAAAAAGGACCTCCTTTCAATTTACTCACATCATTACATTCAATAAAATTTCAAAGAGAACTTATGAGCATGTTCTGATTATCAAATACCAGTACATTAAGCAGTTAAATGATGCCAAAGTTTTAGTTGCATCTAACTGGTATGAATAATTCATAAGTTTATTTCTGTTTGAAAATATGCATTTTATTTACCATTAGTCCATTTTGCATGAGAATTGGGCATTTTATTTACCATGATCAATTTTGCTTGGAAATTGGTCATTTTTTTTACAATAAGTACATTCTTCTTGAGAATAATCAATAGGCATTTTGATTACTGTAAGTCCATATCCTGATTGAGAATCATAAATCATTTACCACAAAGACATTTTTTTTACAGTAAGGCATCTAATTTACAAATTAAAAATTCTTGAAGATTCAAAAGACCATTAATTTAATATAAAGTTCTTTTAACTTGAAAGATCTTATAATATATACCATTTGTCCATTTTGCTTGAAAGTAACGTTAAATAAAACAACATTTCGACAAAACAAAATATATTTATAAACATAAAACTCTATTCAGAAAGGTTCATGCAAGATGGTATGATAGTTTTCTGGGTAGTAAAGTTCTAGAGTACTGAAATACAGTAATCTTGTCTAAGTTAGTATCAATAAAAGCTCACTAAAACCTGGTAACTACAGTAACTGTTGTCTGTATATTTTATCTCTAATAACATTGATGTCATCTCACATTTTCTGGCAAATAACCACCGACTTGAGATTATTAACCCTATAACACAAATACAGTACAGATTTACGGATTTCTAATTACAAGTAGGATTAACAAATGCACACATTATAATCATCATAAATTTCAAAAATACTAAATATATACAAGTCTTTAATGAAAGTTGGCACAGCTGTACATTGTCTAATGAAGCTGTAGATAACTCAGTAGAATCTGATAAAGCTAGATCAATTAGCAGAGAAAATAAAATTTAATAAGGTTAAATGAATAATTTAATTTCTTAATTTCTTTTAAGTTTTAGGCCTAATTGTTTGTTTTGTTTTATGAGGAAACTTACATATTCAGATGGTAATTTTTATGTACTAAGCTAACAAAATATTCTAAATCCAGAGATTTTTAAAAAACATTCTAGTCATCAACTAACATACAATTATATTGACAAACTACTAACAGACAAACAGACTTTACGAAAACACAATAGCACAAGATATTTATACATTTACTGACAAGTTCAAACACAAAAGGATAATAGACATTGCACACACAAACACATACAGACACAACACTTCTCAACAGAATCCTATAATATGGTGTATGTTGGTGTCTGGAAAGGTGGGACTTGTCTGTATTGTGTGGGTGCATGGATTTTTTGGCATTATGATACCTCAGTGCACACAGGTGCAAACAAATATTTGGCAGTGTTGTGACAGGGGAATTCCATGATACATATCAAACTGGTGAATGACTGTGGAATATATCCGAAGCTTGCTGCGAGGGATCATATGGAGGGATCATATCGCCAGCTTCTTTTCTATTTCTCTGTATGTAACACTAAGAAAAGAACATTTTAAAATCATCATGCCTGGTGCTGACAAAAACCCTATAGTTGTAAATAACTATAATATATATCAAAAGGAGTTTGATTTTGTGAATCAAGCAAAGGTGTAGGAGTAAGCAATGATCAAACAACACTAACTAGCTTTACCTATACAATCCAATGAATCTGTTGGGAATGCTGATGAATTACAAAATAATAACAAAATTATACATAACTATATAGTCACCATATGTTCAATATAAAGCAATTAATAGGCTCTCAACTGGAAAAAAAAACTGTTTTCAACATAACAAACTAAAATGCCAACACATGTTTAACCTGTAATATCATACCTGGCTCATATTCTGAAAGATCAAAGAAAATCTGTCTATTTTTAATCTCAATGCTGTAATAAGGCTGCTAATTACTAAACTATCTCATAATAACATGATGAAAATAATTCAAAATTAAGTCAAACAACAAATAACTGTTCAAAAATCTATGACAACATATAAAAGGACTGTCAAAAACATGCACACCAAAACTTGACGGACCATTGTTGAACTTATCATGTCTTTTTTATGCCTTTAATGTCCTACTGGTACTAAAACAGAATCCAAAACTTTGATATTGTCTCATTTAAAGGAACAACCAATCAGATAAGTCTGGTCTGACTGTAAAGGTGGACAGATTGGCCAGCTTTTGTTGCATGTATTGTTCAAAGATTTTATGGATGTCCATGTAATAAATGTTTCCCCTATCCAAATAAACCCTGAGAACTTTGACTTACTTCTTTTACATATTGACCAAGATGTTCAAAGACTTTGGAATGCAAACAGTCCTAATTAGTTCTTATCAGAACTGATAAATGTGACAGGAAAATCAATACAATACAGAGACTTAAAAACAATAATATGAATGTAATAGATTTGATGTGGATATTGTTTTTAACCTTAATACTAACAATGTTAACACCATTTTGACCTTGAATGTAGATGGTTTCTAAAAGCAAATCATCAAAAACAGGTAAATTGCAATAAGTAAACTGATAAGGACATATAGGAGGTCAACAGTCAAATTTACAATTAATGATAAAATGCTTCAGAGCATTATGATTCCCCACTAATTACTTGTAACGGGGTTGGAATCTACTATTCTTTTGATTATATTATTTGAGCATCAACAGTTCTTTTTGTAGCTCTTTTCTTATTGAAGGTCATTATGTTTAAATCATATGTTGACTTTCCGGCCATTAGCCCTGACACCACCAGCACACAATTAATACAGTAAAGCCATAGAGAATCCATTTTAACATAGATGCATAAAACTCCAGACTTAAACACATACCTGAATTATAGCCAAAATACAAACATCTTATAACAACTACAATAAAACAAAATAAATGAAAATTATCACAAGCTATTCCACTCGTATACCCACACAAAACTTAAAACAAATTGAAATGAATTATGTCTAATGTAATCAGTATAAAATGGCTACTTTGGTCTAACGTGACAGTTTGCATTGCATTTATTTGAATCTGCATTTTTTTGGAGTCACTTATAATCCTAACATTTCAATTGTGTTTCAAAACATTCCATGATTAAAATCATTATTGATCAAGAATAAAAAAAGAAATACATTACTTCTTGATCATACAATGGTTTTATATCTATTTTCAGTCATTTAACTTTGCTCTGGTACTTAAATGTTTCATACAAACAAACTTGTTAAATGATATTAAAATATGTGTTGCTTAAAAAGAAATATCAAAATTATTGCCATATGAGGATTTATTTACCATAATAAATGCTTTTAGTTTTTAATCATTGATTGATAAATCAATATATTTTTTTTTAGTTTTCCCAAAGCCAGAATCTTGCAATTACTTATATTGTCAGATAGATGTTGCAATATATTCTCCTTCAAATTGCAATGAAGTCTTTTTGAAATCATTAAAAATTGAAATATCTGAAACAACATAAAGTTAAATTATTGTAAATGTGTGTAAAATATGGCAAATATCACCTTAACCATGTATAAATGTTGAAATCTGCTTAAAGCCAGTGCTAGGGGACATAGGAGGTTACAAGCCCTTGCACTCAATTACCTGTACCGGCCATGAACAGGCTCCAGCAAAATCCGGACTCTCTTTTGACTATTTTAAGACTTTACTCTTTATATATATTAAAAACTTTCCATCAAACTATCCTTGAGATAAAGGTACTGATATGTAGTTTAAGCATGAAACTTTCTTTTCGGATGCTTGATCCATAAAAATACCAAGTTATAAAATCATTACAAGGCAACCAAAAATTTCTTAATGCTACAAACTGTGACTGTAGACCAAAGTATATATACATGTAAAATTATATGCAAGGGGCCATTTAAAGCTATAAGCAAGCAGGAAAGTATGTAATGTTGTTTCCAGTTTACATCGGGTAATTTCTGCAGGTTCTACCACTACCCTATAAAAGTTACTGAAATCACAAGACGACTGCACAATAACACATACTTACTCTCATTGTCATCAGAATCAAACTCTGTAACATATAGTGATTATAATTGAGCCACATTCAAACAACTCCAGTTACATATAACATAGAAGCACACATAAAACATAAATTGTATTCTCCAAACTAATATCTTACAAAAAGTAGCTTGGCTGTGAGCTTTTTTTAAACATGAAATTCGTCATCTATATCAGTAGTACAGTTGACATTCCTCTAAAACCTTTTTGTACATGACATGTTTACTTGTACAGAAGCACATGGAATTTGTTTTCTTTTTCAGTACTACATAGAATACATTTATCTTTGTATTTCAGCAGAGCATGACAATGACTGTTATTTCCTATTTTAGTATAGCACCTGTCTTCAATTTTCTATTTCAACTGCAATTATCATCACAAGGGAGCCATTGGTCCCAAAGTGCTCGACTGACCCCGATGACAGAATGGTATCAATGTCATCTTCTTAAGTCATGACTAACCTCAACACCAAATCTTAGGACTTCAGACCATGGAATTTAAGACAAGAAGATTTTCTGAGTGTTTACTATGTACATCAAGGAAAACCCTATTACCCTTACCCCAACCCCGGGTAATGGTCAATTTTGACCATAAAACGATACATTGAACAACCTTGGAAGAGGTCAATTAAAAAGCCTTTAGACCTTCAGGCGAACATTCTTGAAAGTTTAAGGAACACCCACATGGGCAGGGCAAAGTTTAACCAAGGTTCATAATTTTAACACTCTTTATTGAGATCCATAAGATGATGTTTCATGCCATGTTGTGTTCAGGTGAGCTAAAAATGTTAACTATAAAGACAAAATGATAAAAAGCTAGGTAAAGTGATTAAGGAACAAAAATGTTAAGCATAAATCATTGCTCTGGAAAAACAATGTATAGAATGTATTTTATGAGAACAGAATTTCAAAACAATACAGCATGACAAACACTGACTTGTTTAGCTGACTCAGCAAAAATTATGAGCATGGCTTTTAAGATTATTATCTCCGGGGAACATAAAATCATATTTCCATTATATGACATTGACAGATTAACCCTGGTGGAATTCTCACTTTAGATAGTATATATACAGCGTAATAATTATTATAATGAACATCTTTTTTCTGAAATGTTCGTAAATAACAAAGTAACAAAAGTCATGTTTCCAGGCAACGTATGACAGACAGAAATACTTGACATTTTATAAATCAGGGATATACAAGAATACTGATGAAACTTGATCTCTGTTTTCTTTGTTGTTTTTTAAATTTATGACAATATTTCTTGAAACTGCAACTATTTTAAGAAGAATCGTCTGAAATAGTAGAAAATAATCAAACAGGAGTAAAAGACAGCTTTTTGCATTGAATATTGAATAATTATTACTTTCAACAAGAATTGATCTCTTAATTATTTTTACAGAATGATGTATAATATTGTTCATAAAATTAACTTTGAATTTTTTAAGCATTAGAATTATCTGAAAAGAGCATAAGCAAAAACCAACAAACTCCCAGCATGATCTATAACGTCCTTTAACACATAGTTACCTATGTCTACTTTTGTATTAACTGGCAGGGAAAAGGCTCTTGTCTCATAAATTTCATATAATACTTTTCAGACAAAAAAAAATTACAAGAAAGCTCACATAAATATGAATACATGATAAAAAATTTGGCAAATTTTGATTAAAACAATAATTATAAATGAATAATATTCAAGAGTTTAAGAAAATGCAGGACCTCAAAATTGTTTGACAATTCTCAACAACAAAAAATCCAGTTTGGACAGACAGCATGCCTAATTTGCATGGTCATTTAACTCCCAAAAAAAAAATCATAATTACAAAGGGGGATAATTCTTAAATATAGGTGCAAGAGTTATGGATCTTGTCATATGTGAATAATGACTGGAGACATCTATTTGAAGTCTAAAAGCAAAGTTTATGCATAAAAGAGTAATAATTAAATCTGAAAATAAGGAACCAGAGTTATTGCCCTTGTAATGTTTGATTATGGTGTGTTATGGATCTTAGGTCGAGAATAATTAATCATATGGGTGAGCAATAATTAGCTTAAACTTATCCCAACATACTACAATGGATACAGCATTTGTTCAGATATCCTGAAAATTCTGCAGACTTTCAACTTACAAAAAAAGTTTAATTACACTCCAACTGTCTTTAAATGATAATTACTTGAGAATCTATTTTAAACTTTGCCAATATTCACTGATAATTACTATTCTGGTACCAGATTATCTTGTTTTATCTTTTCTTGGTGTTTCTAAATTACCTCTTTCTCTACCATAGCAACTTAAAACAGTCAATTATTGGACCATAGCAAATTGAAACAGGGGCAATGATATTTTTACAATAAAATCAACAAAAATAACAATAAAAAATACAAATACCATATTGGTTCTGATAAATGCTCTCTGTAAATATAGCACCCATAATGAAACAAGAGGGCCATGATGGCGTAAGATCGCTCACCTGACTTATCAAACTCATCCAAACAATTACCTAGACAAGCATTCTGACCAAGTCTCATGACAGGTGAGTCAAAAATGTGACCAATACAGTGTTAACAAGGATTATCCATATTTGAGTAGTGCGACCTAGTTTTTTACCCAGGTGACACATATTCAAACTTGACCTAGAAATCATCAAAACAAACTTTCAGACCAATTTCCAGGATACTTGGATCAAAACAGTAGCAACTAGAGTGTAAACAATATTTTTCTATTTTAGCTCCGGTGACCTAGTTTCACATGCGATTTCGAACTCATCCAAGCAATTACCTAGACAAGCATCCTGACCAAGTTTGATGATAATTGAGTCGAAAATGTGACCACTAGAATGTTAACAAGGTTTTTCCATATTTGGGCGGTGTGACCTAGTTTTTCATCCAAGATGACCCATGTTCGAACTTGACTTAGAAATCATCAAAACAAACTTTCAGACCAATTAACAGAATATTTGGATCACAACAGTAGCCACTTGAGTGTTAACAAGATTTTTCTATTTTTAGCTCCTGTGACCTAGTTTTTCATCCGAGATGACCCATGTTCGATTTATTCCCAGCAATGATCTAGACAAGTT
This sequence comes from Ruditapes philippinarum, assembly GCF_026571515.1. Taxonomy (NCBI): domain Eukaryota; kingdom Metazoa; phylum Mollusca; class Bivalvia; order Venerida; family Veneridae; genus Ruditapes; species Ruditapes philippinarum. Next base: position 22,527 of record NW_026855530.1, read on the forward strand.
TCCTGACCAAGTTTGATGACAATTGAGTGACTCTAGAGTGTTAACAAGGTTTTTCTATTTTTAGCTCCTGTGACCTAGTTTTTCATCCGAGATGACCCATGTTCAAACTCATCCAAGCTATCACCTAAACAAGCACTTTGATCAAGTTTGATGATGATTGATGCAAAAATGTGACCGCTAGAGTGTTAATAAGGTTTTTCTATTTTTAGCTCCGGTGACCTAGTTTTTCATCCGAGATGACCCATGTTCGAACTCATCCGAGCTTTCACCTAGACAAGCATCTTGACCAAGTTTGATGATGACTGATGCAAAAATGTGACCGCTAGAGTGTTAACAAGGTTTTTCTATTTTTAGCTTCAGTGACCTACTTTTTCATCCGAGATGACCCATGTTCGAACTCATGCGAGCTATCACCTAGACAAACATCCTGACCAACTTTGATGATGATTGAGGCAAAAATGTGACCTCTAGAGCGTTAACAAGATTTTTCTATTTTTAGCTCTTGTGACCTAGTTTCTCATCCGAGATGACCCATGTTCGAACTCATCCGAGCTATCAACTCGATAAGCATCCTGACCAAGTTTGATGATGATTGAGGCAAAAATGCGACCACTAGAGTGTTAACAACTAAAATTAATGTGAACGGACGACGGACAATCATCGATCCTAAAAGCTCACCCTGAGCATGCTCAGGTGAGCTAAAAATAACTCAACATTTTGACTTGGCACTATGAAGGCCTGTACAAATTCTTTGAATAATTGTCTAATATGAATATAAACAGTAATTGATTTGCCTTACATGAATCAAATTATACTTTGTCCAAAAACATAAAATCTATAATCTTAGATGAAGAAATGTATAATCGAGAATATGCGCAGCCTTAGGGAGCATTTATTAGAATCAAAACTGTAACTCAATCTGTAGAAATATATTAGATGGTTCTGAACTGGGATACATATCGAATCAGTCCAAGCATTTTTGCAGCTATAAAATATTCATTACAGAGCACATATAAAAAATACAACCACTACAAGTCTGTAACTTAAAAAGCAAAGAAATGTTGATAAAATACACATGCCAAGGTGTGTACAACTGTAGCTGAAAACTGAAATTGAGTCATTTAGTGAACGTTAATATTGTACCATAATGTGCAATAAATTGCCTTTGATCTGATCTGAAATAAAGGAATTATTAATGAGTAAACTATTATAACAAAGTGACTACTATCATATACAACATTGAGGTATAATTATGCAGTCGGCAGCATAAAATAAGGCAATGATGTGGTAGCAATTAGCGATGCATGCATATTACTATAGAGTCAAATAATACATCTTTTTCACATATAATTTATCTTACTATTTATGGAACATTATTTCTTATTACACTCTTGATCAGCATCAGTAACTACTTTCATCATAAATGAGTGAAATTTATGATAGCAATTAACTAATTTTCAAAGCATTTAAACTATGAAACATTAATTTTATACTGCCCTTAATTGATATAAATTTTTGACTTAACTAACTACAGATTTTAAAGGACCAACAACACTTTCAAATATAACTGGCCATTCCAAATCATATTTGAAAAAAAAAAAAAAAAAAAAAAAAAAAAAAAAAACAATTTTGTCCTCTGTCTCAAAAAGGGTGGTCATATAAAATAAATTTCCCTACATATTAGTCATGCCAGTGGAAATAGAATTAATTTACAGAAGTTTGGATCAAAATATTGATATTCTGAAGAAGGAACACTTTCAAACAAACAAAATCCCTCCCATGTGACTTAAGACATAGCTTGTTTTACTTCTCAAAATATCAAATCAGCTGAACATGTTAATCTTTTCAAGATCATCAAAATATAGCATCTTTTAACCAAATGTTTTTTTCATTGCGTGTTTGCATTCTATATTAACCCTTACCCAGGTGGATTTGTGTAAAAGACTTCTCATCCTGATTTGAAGTCCTTTCAATATATAATTAATACAAAATTTTAAGATTTGATCATTCAAGAGACTGGCCATATAAACAGCAGACTGATTAAAGCTGCAAACAGTGCAGACCGTGATCAGACAGCACACATGATTATGCCGGCTGATCTTGGTCTTCACTGGTTGCACGGGTAAATTCAGTGGCTGCCTGTAGACTAAGGGTTAAACACAGGGTTCGATGAAAGACAAACTTACATTTAGATAAAGGCACAAACAGTTACAGTGAACATACAAACGGACAAACATAATTTCATGATAATAACCAATTACATAACTGATTAGATAAATAAAATTGACTTGCATTACAATATAATGTTAAAAGCATTTTTTTTTATTTATATCTTTTAAGGGTTCGGCTAAAATGTACTTAAAATGGATGATTATGTAATCATTTAGTAGCACTTTTGGGCTTCTAGACAAGATGCTATCTAGTTGCCCGAGCCAAAATAATCTGATTTCTTTTCCAAGTTTTAAAGAATTTTGTTGATTTTAGTAGATTAGTGACTACAAACTATCATTCTGGTGTTGACCTGTGAGCTTCTTGCCTTTGCCTGAGTTTGTTATAATCTTATTTTATTCGATAAATCTATTTCTGACATGAATGTAAAATTTTAAAGATAAAAAAAATCAAAGCCTCTGACCATACTGTACTTGTGACAAGGACTTGTATGTGCAAGTACATATGAGCCGCGTCATGACAAAACCAACATAATGGGTTTGCGACCAGCATGGATCCAGACCAGCCTGCGCATCCGCGCAGTCTGATTAGGATCCATGCTGTTCGCTATCAGTGTCTCTACTTGTTATAGGGTTTGTAAGCGGATGCGCAGGCTGGTCTGGATCCATGCTGGTTGCAAACTCGTTATGTTGGTTTTGTCGTGACGCGGCTCATATTTCTTATTGAAACTGAAAATAATTTCTTAATACAAGATTCTTGACCTCTTCTCTTTTTGCTGTTTTAGTATTGATTATATGTCATTTTTGGAAAAGTGGAAAAGACAATTTAATAAAACATGTCACTGAATATGTGCGAAAGATGTCTGTTAAGATGGCCTGGATTTCATATGGAAATAAACAAGAAATGTATAATATTTAACTTGTGTGCTACAGAGCAGTGTAAGAAATTAGGATTTGAATCAACTAGGCTGGTTGGACTACCAGATTGGAATAATTACTAGCCCAAAAGACATTTCACTAGCACGATTCATTTATTCATTTATATTGCCTATGAAATTACAGTAGCCTGGTCGGGCTTGTTACTGTGAAAAGTTGGTAGCCTGAGGAGAAATTTAGTGGTCAGGGGCTATCGGACTACTGCTAATTTCGAACACTGACAGAGTACTCTTAAAAAGGGACTTTTAGAGAATGTAAATCCATTAAAACAATTAATGACAAAACTCTGGGAAATGTTTGTTGATTAAGGTGCAACTAGTGTAAAAGACTATCAAGTTTTGATCAGCTCTGGAGATTAGGTGACTCTATATTACTGGGGGTAATCATTCATTACATCAACCATGTAGATATTATGTAACGCCAGGCTTTACAATGGCAAACACTTAAAATCCTTTAACAGTCCTACGCATAAACCCTTCCAGCCTGCTGAATCTCAGTAAGGGCTTATCAGCTAGTAAATTACTATTAACTGTATATCTCCCATTAACACGTCCACTGAGTTGAGAGTTTTGTCATTATTTATTGCCCGTCTGTATTCTTATCTAATGGCCCCAACTTTGAAGGATCAAATTTCTACAGAAGATACAGTCACTAAATTTATCAATGTTTTTTCTCCTTTCTTTTGTATATGGGTCTGTGGCTCAATTGAATTGTGAAACCTAGCAATTATTTGTAAATATACTTTATAACATACGATAATTTTTTAAATTAATAATAAATAAAATAAAGTTCAATTGTTAAGTGTCGCTGTTTCTCATCTTTCTGACTGAACCCCCTCCCGGCCAGCTAAAAAACAAAAACAAAAAACTGTTCATAGATGTAACTTTTACTGAAAAGTGCAAGACTCTTAACTGAAATGACCAAATAAGTGATATTTATATTATTAGCTCGACTATACTAAGAATGTGGTGAGTTGTCCTACTCACCTTGGTTTGCAAGTCGACCTCAGCGTCCATACTTTAAATTAATGTTTATGCGCCTATAACTTCTTTATTTTTTAAGGTATCAATTTCAAATATATATTCCTTATCATCATCCACATCATCTGATAAGGTGCAAAACTCTAAACCCAGTATTTCCAGAACTATATCTCATTGAACTTAAAATAATGTTATATTTTACATGTACTCTAACATCTTCATTTCATATTAAAGTATTGACTTTAAACTTCAAACATGTGTTCCTTATCATCAATTTCATTATATGTGACAATGTTTTTTGGTTTTTTTTAAACTCTCTTTTCCAGAATTATCTCCCCAAAATTTTTTTTCCTCTCAAAAACTGTCACTTTTTACTTTCTTTTTTATTTCTTAAGGTATCAACCTTCTAACTTTAAATATATTTCCTTATCATGTGTGACAAGATTCATAACTGTAGCATGAATATTTCCAGGATTATTTCCCCCGTTAAACTTTTTTTTAAAAATAAAAATTGATATTTTTTAACTTTAAACAATAAAATGGCAATCTTCATAACTCTAGCTAGCATCAATATTTTCAGAATCATCATCCCTATAAGTATGACCTTGACCTTGAAGGTAGGGATAGGCGTCTTAGTCGCGACATGTCGTCTTGATGTGGAAGATATTTATGCCTAGTTATTTTGTAATCCTTTGATGCATGACAGTCTTGATGTGAAAGACATGTATCCCAAGTTATTCTTCCATGCATGACAAAGTTACATTCCGGACACAAATGCTTGAACCTATAAACTTTTATTGTGAAAAGGTGAAACTTCAAAATGTTAGTGTGACCTTGACCTCTGAGGTAGGGACGTAATTCTTGGACGCAAGATGTGGTAGACATTAACGCCTAGTTATCTAAATATCATTCCATGCATGACAAAGTTATAGTCCGGACAGGAATGAAGTGGGGATGCACAGACAGACGGACGTCCAGACAGACAGACAGACAGACAGAAGGACGGTGCGATTTTAATATGCCTCCCTTCTGCGGCATAAAAATGTTTTTATCAACACCTTTATCAGGTGCGATTAGATTTATAACTCAAGTCCGGCCTGTATTTCTAGAATTATCTCCATTTTATTTTTGAATTAGGGATTTATTGAACATTAATATATTTCTAACAATTATCCTTGTTATTATAAATGACATCAACTCTAGACTTAAGATAATTGTCCTTTGTCATTACTCACATCATGCATGACAAGGTTTTTAACTCTAGTATCCTTATTTCAAGAGATATTTCCTCTTTGAACTTAGAATTTTACTTTAAAAACTTTATTTACTTTTGCTTGTATCATTTTGGTACCTTTTTTATACAAAAAAATTCACATTCATCTCTTTTCCTACTAGATTGAATGATAACCTACAATAATGCTTTGAATCCATTATTATTATTACTAAACATTATTTTGCTCCTTCTGAAAAAAAGAAAAAGAATGTAAATCACTGAGGTATGATATAGGCCTTTAATATGAAAGTAATTTACAAAATTATTTTCATTGTGAGTTGTAAGTGATTAAAAACCTTTTTTTACTGTAATCCAATTTTTATTTGTTTTCTTTACACTAAAAAGTTAAATCTTAGTTTTTCGTTACATCTAAAATGTTCTCTATATCTTCCAGCTTAAACTATACATTCTTGAAACATAATAGGGTCATAAAACATTCAAGGGTGCTGCTATCAGTAATACAGTGACAACCCATGTAATTATAATTAAATGCTCATCAGTGACCAGAGATAGGAAATTTTGGGAAAAACTGGAAATCTTGGGCTTATGCGTAGGACTGTTAATACTACAGCTCATCTGCTACTGTAGTGAAATATTGCAGATTATACACCAGTCTCTATTTTAAACCAATAATTAACAAAACACATGCTGGCGCCTTAACTCCCAAGTTTTTCTTGCAATAAGTCTGTATATAGAATTTGAACATAAATCTCTTGTGGATAATTCTGGATGTATAAATCCCATATTGCTATCTGGAAATGTCCCATTCAAATATGATTTACTGGAATAGGAGACATAAGTAATACCCAATTCAAGTATCATCTTAAACAGCAAGGCCATAAACACTTTCTCAAGGCAGGAAAAGTAGAAACAGCCTTAGGATAGATTACTATCTACAATTACACAATCTTGGTGGCCTTAGTAGATGGACCAAAAATATGATCTGTTAAACATTTACCAACAAAATATTTAAGATAATGAAAAAACTTCTTGTGAGAAGTTTTTTTTTATTCTTATTACAGGGTTGCCCCCATTATTCAGCTATATAATCAGATAAGATTCACAGTTCTCTTAACTTGTACGTATTGTTTTCATTCCAAATATTTAATAAAAATCTAAAAATAAATTTCTCAGAGAAAGTTTAATTGGAAACCAAAGGCAAGTTAATTGGAAACAATTTGAGAAGAATCACTAAAGATTGTTGGTATAAAGATTGGTATTAAATAACAACAATTAAAGCTGTTACTATAATTAGGAAGCTAATATCCCATGTATCTAAAATTCTTATCATAATGTCTTTGATATACCAGTGTTGAAATTTGGAGATGTTGGAAGCACAAACACAAGTTCTAGAGCTGTACAATATAAACTAGACCCATTTATCACCAAGAAAAAAACAACAAAACAACCCAACTGTCTTGTCATGTAGAAGTTATTTTGATATTGATAATGCAATCATCGTGTCATTAAGAAGCCTCCCGCACTATACAGTCATTATTCATTTCATAGAGTATAATAAGATAGACCACTGTGACTTAATGTATCATAATGTGTAACTATAATCTCTTTAACCATACATTATATAACCACTATATACAGGAATATACTGATGATTTTATTGTTAAACTTTGGAAGGACTGAAGAAGTCCTTTCCCATTTATGAATACGATCCCCATATCATATTTAGTCAGTCATTCACATGTTTAAAGACCCTTGGGCAAAAGTCCCTTCCCAATAGATGTTTTTCAGAACTCGACAAATGTAGGTTTTCCTAAGCTACTCTGCAGGTACAAACAAACTTTTACCCTTATATAGCTTCAAGGTGCACAACAAAGTGTCACAAGAGATAAGTCAATCTGTTGCGCTTAGTTTTGAAGCCAAAACAGTAATTATAAGTTCGTTTGTACCTATGAATCAGCTTGGGAAAACCCAATTATTCTTAATTCTGGAGTAAGTCTATTATTAAACCTGTCATTATAGGTCAGTACTAAGTTTGTTTTTCCTTATTCAGAGTAATCAAATCACAAAAATAAAGGATATATAAGTTAAGCTGATATGATATAATTATTTAATCCACTGGTGTCAGAATGTGTTAAAATCATGGGAAACAGAAATCAAAAAATTAACTTTATCCCTTGTTAATACCCTTGTTAATTTTTAAATGTGTTGCTCTTAATTAATCCTATTTTACCTTATATAAATGTAGGTCATAAACATAAAATAATTGTATATTATTCATAATACTTATTAATTTTATCCTACTTGCATGATTTGTTCTGGAAAAATGACCAGAACATACTGACCTAAATTCAACTAAGGTCACATATTTACAGAATAATGATGTATTAAGAAAACCATGGTTACCTGATCCTCTTCTGGTCAATGATGGCTCCCCAAGCTCCACAAAGAACTCTTCATTCTTTTCATACTCTTCATCATCAAAGATTCTAACCTTGATAAATTTCCTGAAAATAAAATATACATTTATATAAGATTAATTATATTATACGATAGCTCGGATATCTTATAATTTTTTACTTACCTTATTTTTGGGTATACTTTCTTCTTTGCTATGCTCAAAATTTTACATTGCAATGTCTTCAAACATTTTTGCCATGGTCAAATTTTTGCCATGGTGACAGGACAAATTTTTGCCATATGCCAATGTTTGAAATCCTTCTATTTATAATAAACCTACATGTACAAATCAATTTTTCCATCGTCAAAATGTTGCTATGGTCATTTTTTTGCCATAATTATGCCAATGTTTGCTATTAATGCTTACATAGACGTATGTACAAGTATATATACTGATTAAATTAAATTGAATATTAAATTTTTCTCTATGCATATTTTAATCTTGTGCCATACATTTGAAATATTTACAAAAGCAGCCCAGTGATCAATAAAACATGATTACCAATTCCAAGTGTAAGGAATTTTACACATTGAGGTGACATTATTACACCTTTAAACTCCTCCACATAAAAATTGATGAAAATGCTGTACCTTTAAATTGGCTTTAATTTAAATTTTCATAACACCCGATTCAATCATTATTATGAACTTAAATTAACAGTAAAGCAAGGGGTAATAAATGTTAATAGTGATAACCTTTAGAAATGTATATTAGGCTTAGCTTATTAACCTAGCCCAGCCACAAATACAGTACGTTTTAGGTACAATAGAAGTACCTATAAAGCCCCACAATGTAGTATCAATATGGTATCACTTAAGTACCTGCTTCTAGTGTACTTTATTTTATGGAGCAAAATTTAACATTCACTCGAACAGGGGGAAGTACACTTAAAGCTCCGTCTAAAATATTTAAATTATGCTTCAAAGATACTTCTTTTAAGAAAGCATATATAAAGCATCACTCAGGTAGTACCTACAAGCTCAGCATGGTAGGCTCAGGGAAGTACATTTTAAGTATCAATTTAGGAAGTACCTTTAAAGCTTTACCAGAAGTACAATAGAAGCATCACTTGGAGCCCTTTTAAACATCAGCTTGGAATTAATAATGAAGTACATTTGAAGCACAACATAAAGAAGTACATTTAAAGCATGATCATTTATTGAAGTATATTTAAAGCATCAAACACTATATATCTTAAGAAGTACAATTTAAGCATCAAGTTGAAGTTCATTTAAAGCATCATTGAAGAAGTACATTTAAAGCATCATTGAAGAAGTACATTTAAAGCATCATAAATTACATATATAAAGTTTTAAAAGGTTAAAGGGTATAAATCTATATCTTATGAAATATTTTAATAAACTCTACCAATGGTAAAATAATATTGGTTCCATTTTTATATGATTGATGGTACTGTTAATATAACCCATAATTTACTGAAACAGAAAGGTCCCCTTGCCCTCAGAATGTAAATATTATGAAAAATCATGAATTGCACAGGCATGTAATTTACTGGTACAAAATGTAAAGAAAAGGGCAGATTTAAAATTCCCCCCTCAATAACAATCAGTGAAAAAGATTTAAATTAGGACATATGTAAAATTTATGAAGAGAAACAAGTGTTAATTTAAGGTAAATTTGAAAGGCTGTTACAAATAGTCTAAATAGCCTACCATTATTCCATTGAACAATAGTTAATTTCCATTTCCCATCTGATTGAAGAACTCATTTAATGTCCCATTATAATTTCATTAAAGTTCACATTATAAAGTTATTTCATCTAAGGCACATGTTTAACTTTAGTCCTAAGCATCTTTATAAATTATAAGCACTGAGGTCCAAAGAAACTTCCTGAGTAATATTTGAATTTTCTGAGAGCCAGATTTCTTCAGGATATTAGATTACATGTTGTAAGCCCCACTTATCTAACACTTTCTTTTATATAAGATAAGCGAGTTTAACACAGGCTATTATGAAAACAGCAAGGAGAAACTCTTGACCCCTCACTGACCAATTACACATGGTTTATATTATGTTACAATCACTTGTGTTTGTGAGTTAAATTTTACTCAAGTCTCAAAAGTACATATGAAGTCCCTAGAAATATGCTTTATATTTTCATTTAAGTGTTTAAAGCATCATTGAAGCCCCATTACTGTTCTTATCTATTTATTAATGTTTACAAAGTATCAACAAAGTCCCTGGCACTTCCAGCAGAAGTTCCCTGGGCTTCTACTGAAGCAGGTATGTGTTAGGAAGAGTATACTTGAAGTCCCAGAGGCTTCATTTGAAGTATGGTTTAGGTGTATCATTGAAGTCTGTAGGACTTCAGGTGAAGCAGGTCTTATTATCTGTAAGTATATCTGAAGTACATTTCAGGTATACTTAAAGCTGGGGGACTTACCTGAAGCATGTGCTTCATTTGTGGCTGGGAATTTACTAAAGCACTATTACTAAATATATTGCAGTATGTAGGGTACTGATTTGAGTCCAAAATGCAGCCAACTGTTATACTGTATATAGCATCACAGTGAGACTAAACAAAGCTCATATACAGGCTGGTCAGGTCCTATTTTGGTGCCTAGCCAAGTCTTTTTTGAAATATTTATAATATCAATAAACTTTCCAGTTTTATAAAATTTAATTTAGATATGAAAATGGGAAGTTATGGAAATAAATTTTAATAAAGCCTGTCAATTTTAATATACAGCTATATATAGCACCATGCATTTGATATAAGATAAAATTATGACCAAAGAAACTTCGATATATAATTTTCTCAATTTTCTGTAAATTTAAAGGCACATTTAGCCTCAGAAACAAATAAATTTTCACTTCTTTATAAGGACAAACATGAGCTTATTAACATTTAAATAATGTTTCTAGAGGATGTTAGATGCTTTATTTAAACATTATAAAACTAATGTCTGCCCTATCTAGATAAAGAAAAACTTACTTGTTTCTGAGGCATTCTGTGCCTTTAAGAAATAATAATAAAAGCATTTCTGGGCCTTTAAAGTATATATTCATTCAGAATTACCACACAGTTTGTTCCTTGTCTCATTGCCAAAGTAAAATTCTGTTAACTAATGGTTTATTTCCTAAAATGAAGGCAGTCAACTAAGCATGAAACAAAGATGAAGTACTTGTCCGACTTTATACTTACGTAAATAAATGAAATTTTGTTAATCTGCTCACATCAGATTGGTGTATGACGTAACAAAGTGTCACATATAATTTAATATCTTCATTAACTATTTCTTTTTGTATCTTCACTTTATTCATAAAATATAGATAGAATCTTCTCAAGTATTTCATTGCAAGGACTTCTCTTCCATTTCACTTTAGCAAAAAATTTACGAAAAATGTAAAGTTTTATATGCAAATGCACAAATTTTTGTTTAGATAAATATATTAAATTTTACACTTAAAGTAATAAAATAAAAATTGTTTTCATTCGCATTTGAGCAGTAAATGTTAATAATTTTTCTAACAAAAAAACACAAAAATGCTTTAATTTCAGAAGTTGAATTTATAACATTTACCATTCATAAAAGGGATGAAAGGGAGACCACTCCAATAATAAGAGGTATATTAGTTACTGCAATAAGGTAGTGTACTTCCAAACGCTAACTCAGATAAATCATTTTTCACTTCCAATATTTATCAAATCATTCAATATATTGGACTTGCACTACTTACTCAAGAGATAGGCAAACATATTCAAAACTTCACTTGTAATTTGAGAAACTACCTTACTTTTCTAAAAGCATGTACTTATATCCCCTTATACAAACATTACTACCGAATGTCATTGACATGAAAATAATTACATTTTTTTCCCTCAATTATATGACACTGAACCAAATCAATTAACAAAATACATGTATATATAAATTGTTATAAATTGTAATCGTGTAAATTCGAGACCTTGCTCAATCACCATTAGACTTGTCTATCCTTCATTTATACCTACATAACATACATATAGTAAAATAGCTTGGAACCCTTCAAAGGTGAGTTAAATGAGTACAAATATCAAAGAATTCAATAAGTGTACCTCCAGGACACAATCAAGTTAACTCTGATAATCTCTGCAAGCTGCTGATGATACAGTGATACTTCAAAACACTGATCTTGATGAAACTTCACCAAGCTGAGATACATCATTATCAGCATTTCGACCTCTTTTTCTTACCTACAGGGGGATTTTGAAACAGATATTTATTACATTATCTGCCACAGCCTTTCTATCACTTTGATTGTTCTCATTCAGTTCATTTACACAATAGCCATAATAACATGGTGTTTTCTATTCTGTGTTTTGCTTTGTACTTTGTATAGATAAGATCACAGCAATCCAGCCTCTATTTACCTTATCTATATTGGATGATCAGTGTGTTTTGTTAGTTAGGTCAGGTGAACAATATAAAGTGCTGAATTCTATATACAGAGTATATAATTAATTGGAAGCAGTATCTTACATAACATCGTATAATTGAACCAGAATGCTAAATATCATCCATTATTTGCTTATAATATTTTGACCTTGATTTACTAATAAAAATATATCCCAAAACTCTCAATTAATAAATAGAAAAGATTAAATTAGTCAGGTCTTTATTTACTTCATTTACACCCAATAACCTTCTGAATTTCTTATGGTCAGACTACACAGGTGTGAAGTTGGCAAGGCTCTATGATAAGGGAAGCTTTCAGTTCCAGCAAGATAAAAAGCTCCAGGAGAAGTAACAGAACTACTACAGAAAGACGAAAGCCTCCTTTTTTTGGAAAGCTATCCCTCAATGCAATTTCAGCAAAAAAAGTGGCTACGACAAACATATTGATCACAAGATGTGATCTGTAGATTGTAGAAGCTGACCTCAGCGACAACTGTGGGCAAGCAGGATAACTCCTTTGCTTTAAAAAATACCTCAGTTAAAGTTAGTTGTTGATTTTCCACTTTTCTAATGAATGTTAGCTAATAGAGCAAGCATGCAAAAGGTACATAATTATGATGTATTGATTTTTCAATAAACTTTTTCATTAAAAAAGTAACACCTCTGCTTTTTTAATGTTTTATTCGCAGCACTATTAACATGTTACTTTGAAAGTATCCATTCATCATGTACAAAAATATGAAGAGACAGACACCAGCCTTAGTAATACCATCATGTGCATTTACTTTCAACTGAAAATTACTGTGACTCTTAAATATTCTATTGGGACATACTTTAAGTCAGGGAAATGGTGAACCAGATGTGTTGATCTGCCCTTAACCGCCCAAACACACATTAAATGTGGTAGATAAAACCATAAAACTACCATATACAGTACGTAAAACCTTGAAAGAATCAAATAAAATAATGATTAACTACACCTCTAGCTTTCAATTACATTAAAATTATAACAGAGTAGTCAGACTATTAGAGAATTAGCTTTTTAGGAATGATTGTTGTTTATCCTGTAAATGTGTATTGATTCCGAGTATCAATTAACTCTGTTTGAAGTTTCACAGAGTGTAAAAAAATAAAATATTACTGCATGTGTCTTATAAAAGCCTCTGTAATATTGAGACATTATACATTGTAAGTGCTGCTGTGATAATATTATCATGTATTGCATTCAACCTGTTTAGTGTTTACCTGATAATGAAACTATCATAGAGAAGTAAAAAGTGTGGCGGCATGGCCAGTGGCAAACAAGTCAGAATATTATGGGTTCATATCCTGTCAGGGGCAAGCCGTTGTTTTGATGAGCAAAAAACTTTACACAAAAACAGATTCGAGAGTGTTTCAATAATTAGCTTATAGCTTTTAACTCAAACTTCGGACTAAAATAAATTAGTATAAACTTAACAAAATAAATAGAGTAAATTAATATCAAATAATCAATATCAGTTCTATAATCTATTTCTAAACATTTTCATTATGTTTTCATCTTCCATAAATTTTAGATTATCCACCATTTAAAATCTTTAATTTTGAAAAACGCTCTGACTCCACCCCTGAGACAATTTGTTAGACATAATAAAACAAATATCTTCGTTACTATAGGCTCGCATCTTTCATCCTACAGCTTTTAGCAATTACAATATACATTGTAAATACATTGTAAGTATGCATTCCAAATACATGCTCTTGTTCCTTGTTTTGGAATTCCTTGAATATCACGCATTGACTCAGTGTCGAATCTGTTTTCTGTTAATAATTAACATATACCATGCTAAAATACCTTAAATAGACTTGTCCATCTTTTAATATGGATAAAACCATTTATCATTTTTAGGGAAATCTTCAAAGTAAGAACTGACTAAAACGCAAACAATGCAGACCCTGATCAGATGTCAATAGATGTGACGGCTGTTCTTGGTCTGCACTGGTTGCATGGGTAGCTTTAATTGCGGCCGGCAGGCTAAGAGAGTTAATATTGAATGCCAATAAGTATTGAATTTGAACGCAACCATCATGTAAACAATTGAAAGTATAGGCCTAAATTATTGGGGTCATCGCGTGCGTCCGTTTTCAGACTATCAAAATTCATCATACTGGTAATATATCTACTTTTATTTCAACTGACAATGTAACACTGGCCTCTCAATAGTCATATTCTGTTATTCATTACATATCTCGAAAACATATCATGTATTAGTAAGTAAAATCTCTTCTACTAATGGGCTCTTGCCACTTAGCTTTCAGAAACCTGTTAGAGATGAACTAAGAGCTTGACTAACATAAAAACATATGATATATATATACAAAGATTGATTGTCATTCTTGTAGAACTTGAACTAATAATTACATAATTATATTTTTGTTATTTTTTGTTATCTTTCTTGTTCCCTTATTAACTCGCTTTGGCATCAAATCAAAATCATTGTGGTACTAAGTTAAGCACAGTCTATCTTTAGTTATCTGATGACAGAATAGGTGAAACAGTTTACATCAATTGGAAAAATCTTACTCTAATTCTGCCGCTATTCTATCTCAGGTAGATGCTGCAGGTAGTATTGGTGTATATATACCCAGTTACCCACACTCTCTAACATGATTCTCCTGAAGAAATAAGTACATGCAAGCAAAATGATCAATGAAACTTGGCGTAAAATATAACACAAACTGCTAAACACATTTGACTTATCTATTTCTATATCAGTGTTTTCCTTTCTTTTACTAATCATTGTTCTTTTTAATCTGGCAGAAAATCTGACCGGTAAGTTTATTTACATTCACAATAGACAACTGGACAGAAGTAACTAATGAATAACAAATGACATTGTTTAAGGGAGATAGTTTCAGACAGACCCAGTCCAAATTTAGACTATATTTAACCCTTTTGCCTGCTGGCAGTTACACTGTGTCTGTAACCCATGCATCCACGTCTGATCATGGTCAGCACAGTGTCTGTAAATATTTTGAAACTTTTACCATGGTCCTGTCAAGATATAAAGATATACAAATAAGTCCATATAATACTGTATATATTTAGCATGGCAAAGTTTATGTTGATATAAATTCCGTCTTTAACTCTTATACATCATCTAAATTGTTGGTTTAACTCAAATTGTTTCCCAGACTCATCTATTTTGCTCATTTACATAAAAAAAGTTCATTGATGTATATGGTAATCCTATGGTTCTGAATGATTTGTTTCCTTGATAGAATTACCATACCCAGTGCATCCCTTTGTTAGAAAACATAGTTCTTTTCTGGTTTTCTTAGTACCGGTAGCACCTTTTTGAAATGTTAACTGGCAGTGCAGTAAGATAATCAACTGGTGATTAAAGATTGATTTAGTAACACAAACCAAGGACTTCAAGAGCATGATGGCATTGTCTTTAAGCTATCATAGCCTAGCTAATGCTATAACAGTGTTATTATGATGTTTATTTTAATTACTTCTGTAATGTTTGTTTTAAAATCATCTTCTTTAGCTGTTTTAAAATTATTATGTTAGTGCAATTTCATGATTGAAACGCACCTGATTGACTTCAGATATCAGTAAAGACTCGGGTCAATCAATTCAATGGGCAATCAGTGCCTTACTTCACACTAGTTTTAACTGAAAACTGATCTTTTAATAATGCCTTGAGTGATTTATGGAACTGTGAATTCCTTCATTTATGATTACAATATTGAATCAGATAAAAATTTCAATGAATCAATGAAAAGTGTGAACATCAATGGAAAAGAAAGTAGGATAGCAAAGTGGTTTTTACCTAATATTGGATATCAATAACAAGATAAAAAAAATATACAACTGCATGGCTCATTTAGAAAAAACAGATAGCATGCAAAATGTAATAACATCACAAATTAAATACTTTTCCCATAACAAACCATCAGGGGAATTATTGCCAACGAAGATTCCTTCAACCATGTCTGCTTTTCATTTCCAAGAAACAAAAACAAATTACTAAAGAATTAAAATCAATGAAAAAGTGGGAACAAACTCATTAAAGATCTGACAGAAGAATATTAATGCAATCCATGAGCAATCTTTAATCATTATAGTCATTGATGCCATATATTATGTCAGAAACAATATTGTACAATATTGTTTCTCTGGCAAAATTGTTACATAAAACATGAATTATAGTCTTTTGACATGCTTTCATGTTACTAAAGCTATCTGTTGCCCGCTTAGATGGACAAAAGCTAAAGATTATGTTCAATCCTAACCCTTAAACTGTGAGTGGCATGATTTACACCTTTGCCATCAGTATACAGATAGGCCTGAGCCTGCACATCCACACAATGAGGCTCTTCACTGTTGGAAGCTCAATTTTTGGTTTTGTTATTGAAAAACCTTTTACAATGAACTTTAAATGTACTGTTCTAAATTCAAAGCAGGGTAAATCCATTATACAAATTCAGCAGGTAAAGGGTTAAGCCTGCTTGCGGCAACTGCAGATGATGTAACCTGCATAAAAACCAGATCAGCCGGCACATCTGTGCGACTGATCATGGTTTGCACTATTAACTTAACTTAATAATTCAGTCAAAAACAGTGTTCCCTAAATTAATATGATAAAAGGATTTGTCCAGATTGAACAATGGGAAATTTTGGATATTCAGCATGGTAAGGGTTAAAGCGTTTCCAAGAAAGTTTTCTGGACAACACAGTCAAAGAACAAGTCTTTTTAGAAAATTAAATCTTAATTGGAATATATAATAGCACCCGTGATGGACCTTGCCATAATCTACAAACCAGGATCTGTAAGCAATTTTTTAAATTTCCACTGTTAAGTCAAAGTTAAATTTCCACTATTAAGTCAAATATTGCCAAACTTTCAGTCTCAAAGATACATAGCATTTATAATAGCTATTACATGCACTTTTCTAATTACTTGCCTTTTAAATCATAATGTTGAGAATATTATCAAACCTTTTCATTTTAAAATGTATGAAATGCACCCATTTGACCTTTCTAACTGCTTTATATTTCAAGTTTTTCCATCAAATTTAAATAAATTTCCCTTTATTTCACTTCCCCATTTTTAAAATACAATTTAATCTTGACACTTCAACTACACAAAAGCCATTAAAGCGGGGGAGTGACACAGATATACCCATAGTATAATGTAAATACATACAAGTTTAAATTTAGACAAACTTATCTAAAATTACAAATACAGTATCAGTAAACCAGGACCATGAGATTTATAGGAGGTTACCTTTGCTACTTATAATGTTATTGCCAATCTTTAAAGTTGAATTTTCTGTTAAAGATTATGGAAAACTTGTAAGACCAGTTTCTTTACGTTTTGTCCTTTTAAGGCCATTCTGGCTCAGTGTTTAATAGTCGGATCTTTATAAATTTAAAGATTCTACTTTCTAAATGACATTTCTAAATGTATAAAGATAAACAAATTGTGTTAAATTTAACTGATTTTGTTTAAGTTAAACAAGAAACTGAAAGTTCAATGCCAATTAAGTCATACAATAAATGCGGGATGATATTGTTTATTAATAAATCAGAATATTATGTAAAGTCTAAAGTGCCTGAGATTTACCACTTAACTTCCCTTATTATAGCCTGCATGCTGCATACTTACAGTTAACAGTGAGAGATTTCACACAAAGGTCATGATTTAAACCTACGGTGGAGATGATATTATGTCACATGTTTAACCCCTTTCATGGGAGTGGTGGCCTATTGGTTAAGGTGTCTGCCTCTCAACCCGTGGATCATGGGTTTGAGCCTTCATCAGGTCATGACCATGTTTCTTCTTATGACACCAGTACTGGTTACTTCAAGGAAGTGGACTCAAAATTGATAAATATAACTTGCAAGAACTTGTTTTGCAATTGAGCTTAAATAAATATGTTTAAATCAAACATGTTTAACCATTTAGAAAAACGGTATCGCAGCTAGCTCTGGCAGTAAACACATTACCTTTTTATAAACAAGAAAAAAAACAACTTATTTTTCAAGGTAATATAGAACTGTCATTAATGCTTGTATAAATAAATATATCTGTTATGAAACCTGTTTTACAAGGTAAATAAAACTAGACTAATAAAACATTAGAAGACCGAGTTCGTTCTTGCATTAAACATGCATCTTTTAATCCTAGCTAGTATCATAAATAAGATACAAACTTAATCCCGTTTACCAAACTATCATGACAAGAATATCAAATACACTGATTGACGTCATTTCGCGTTTATTTTTAAACTGCTTGACGTGCAGAAATCTGAGCTCGCATATTAATAGGCAACAAAATGTTGAATAATTTCCACTAATATTTTTCATCATACTTTTATACAATGATCATTATCAGTTCTGATGTACCCTGAATATTATATTTTTCTTTTGGCGATATAAATTCTATTCCATAAACAACAACAAAAAAAGACAAAATTTAATTGACTGCATTAAAATGCATTATTATGTATCATATGTCAATATACCCTTTATCCAGATGTTACCTTTTATTATGAATGTAGATTCTTTATATGATATGTTAAAATCAATTTAGTCGTCTACACTGTGGATCAATTATACAAAATGCCAATCGCGGATCTTAATTTTCTGCTGTCCTAACTGAAATCACATGGAAATGTTTGATTTGAAACTAAAATTGTAAAAAGTACACTAATTTTATTTAATTAAGATCCAACATACTGTAGTATTTTCAAAATGCCTTAAAAATCTGAAATTAAACCATTAATTTCAATATACATCTTTTTCTTTTTTCTTTTTTTTTTCTGTTGTTTTGTTGAATTAAAATGCAAATTATGATTCAAGATTAATAATAGAATATGGATCAAACTTTAACACTTTTGAAGGTTCACCTAATAATAGAAAATAATTTTTCAGTGGCATCAATGTCAGAACTTTTCAAACATCATACATATTTTTTCTAAAATGCATACAAAACCTTGCATGATAATCAAGAATAATTTTTAACTATCATTATAAATGTCCCTTCGATTAACTCCAATTTGAGCACATTTGGAGTAACAGCATTTTTTATTCTTTATTTCCCTTAAAAAAATACTAAAGATCCTATTGAAAGCTCATTAACTTGTTTAAACAAATCACCATAACTTAAGTCTGCCAGGGTTATTTGGGGATGATTTGATAAAAACAGCCAAATTCCACATAAAAGCCCTCTTGGACTCTCAACAATATTGCAATAATTCCCTATATTGCAATAATTCCCTATGTGTTCAATCAAAATGTCATTGACATGGTATTGACATCAATTTGGGAAATGTAGCACATTTACATCTTGTATTATATTTGTCCTTGAATAAACTTTGTGCAAAAAACATGGTAGATACATGCATTAAACGACCATTACATAACTGAAAATATAGTAAGCAAAAATGAAACTGTTACAGAACCTTTTTTCAATGTGTGAAATACATAGGATGGGTACTTTCAGGTTCAAGAGCAGGTGAACTATAAAAATAAGAATCTGTGAGAAAACTATTGATTGAGGACAACTCATGAATAACCATCCTAGCATTAATTGGTCTGGTAATCAATAGCTTAAATTGCCATTAAATCCCTATACATGCTCTGTTATATCCACTTATTGACAAAACATTTCAGTACCAATCATAGCTGGTTTTCTTTCCCCCAAAAATCTCCGAGATATCCCGTCATAAAATTATGCTTTATTGTACCAGAATACTTAAAAGGTCAAAATAACAGCAGATTTTATGCCCAGTGGTATCTGGTCATTTACAAGAAAGAATCAGCCAATTTCCCCCAGTTTTATTTCAATAGCTAATTTATCTTCATTTCGTTTCTGTCTTTTTTGTTACTTTGTAACATGGAGAGAAAGTATTTTCAGCATTTCTAGTCCTGTTTATAGAAGTATTTTATATAAAAGCATTTTATGTTATGCTCCAAACTTAGACTACATTTTAATGTTATGCTCCAAACTTAAACTACAACATTTTATTGCATGCACTTTGATCAACAGAACAAAGTATGCTTAATATTAAAATATGATCTCAGACAATGTGGGCTAAATATGCTATATATATTTAGCATTTCTTTCTGTAAAAGATTCAAGTATCAAAGAAATATAACAAGTCGCGAAAATATGTGACAATAAAATTTTGGTAAAAATGAGCAGAATGAAAGTTTCTGGACAAAATATATAGCAGAGATATTTTTGAACAAACCTGGACTTCATGAACATACATTTAAAGGAAATAATGACTTAGTGAATGTATTTTTATAGTACAAAATAAATCTAACAAAGTCGCGAAAATATCTGACACAACAAAATTCTGGCCTGGACCACAAGCGTGTTTTCAAATTGACAACAAAATTTTATGTTATTTCCTGAAATATTGATTCAGTTCACTTGGGTAAACTTGGCAGTGTTGGAAAATGATGAAAAACAGCTGTTTTAATTCATCAAACTGAACTCCTTAAAGCATATACCTGCAAATGAAACAAACCTAAGAGACAGAAGAATGATGTAACAATTATATACTGACCAATGACCTTGTCCTATCTTAACTTAAACGAAATATATAAATACCTCCGCATTCTTGTGCAGAACTTTAGATTATGCCACATTAAGGAATGGTGAACTGAACTTTGAGAAAAGAATATTTTTGCCTTCCACTCCAAGAGAAAAACTCATAATTAATTATATTGCTAAATTCAGAAACCTTGACTTTGAACTTGATCCTTAAAAAATATTGTCTCTTGGAAATAGATCTTGCAGCAATTTAATATAAAATTGTAATATACAAATACTAACAAAGCTTATCTTTCTAGGAACATTTACCAGAGTCAGAAGAATGACGGCCTGATTTACACTTGCTGCAATTTCTGGCAGAAAACTAACAATATTAAATGTAAATAATTGCTTTTCACTGCTCAAGCAATGAAAATAAATGAGATTTCTAGTCTTTGAAGAACCAATTCATCAGTCCTTTCTCACTTCTTATTAAAATCTAAAAAGAAACATATAGGCAACTCATTCAGAAATCTGCGATAAATTACTTACAGAAAATGTGCGAGTTGTGATTTTCAAGACAAATTTCAAGTTAATTACCCTAATACTGAATGAGATAAAGCATTGCATACAAATTTTTCTAGACATAAATTTCTCCCCATTTTAGCTAACTTTCCAAAGATTGTATTTTCAGGTACAGGTTTTATGCACCTTGGTAGAAAAGTGTAGAACATATCTACCCTAGCTGCAACATTCTGGTGGCTTAGGTTACAGAAAAAAAGGATTAAAACATGCTTTTTTCATTGAGCTGTGTGAAACACCTTTCTACTTACATCAAACAACAGACCTCGTCTTTGATGATTTGTTATGACTGTTGGCTCTCAGGAAAAATGCCTTTCAATATTTACACAAGCCATTATTATAAGCAGTGTTACCTATAATTTATAAGCTTGTAGACAGCCAACATATGCTTCACCTGTCCAACAGCATACCATCTATCCTATATTCAATTATCAGCTTCTCACCTACAGTATACTCATTTTTATCTACCTTTTTTCATAATTGTCTTCATAGGTAATGAGGATTTACTACCATTAAAATTCGGATGGAATTTTCTGACATTTAAATTTTAAGGTTTTGTCCCAAAAGGTTTGTGTATGCAATGTCCTGAGAGTACAGAAGGAATTCTGTGGTTCAAAAAGAGCCTTGTGTTTGTGCACTGAGGGTTGTGTTAAAAAGAACAACAGATTGCATTGTAGGAAAGGTAGTTGTCAAGGTGATTTTCAATATACTTTTATATAGCACTTTCAAAAGGATAAGCTGTTGGTTTGGAAAGCAAGATTAAAGGTGTTTATTATTAATAGGAAATACCCTCATGTACAGAAAAGACACCCTGGCACATATTTTGATGACTTGGTAACCACTCTATCCATTTACTTTATTTTGGTTCTTTCCTAACAAATCCCCAACACTAAATGTCTGCCACATTCCCATATCAACTGGCACATTATCAGATGAGAATAGCAATTGCTTTCTCACATTTATCAAGTAGAATTTGTTTAATTCAGTCTGACCAACAACAAAACAATGACTAGTAAAGCAACAGACTCCAAAGAGATCAATACCGAGACAAATTCAACTGGCATAGTTACATCCTTTAATTCATTTTTGCTGAGCATGGGCATCTGAAAATGCTTAGTTTGCAAATTTTTTTAAAGTATCTAAATATAGGTAATAATATATTTTTACATGTATTTTTTGCAAAAAGCCTAAGTGTAAGGTGTACTAAATGAGCATAATCTATGCTCTGGGCCATCCTTAAAAAAATGTTTGTTTGCAGTAACCCGACCCAGAATTTTCAAGGTGGGTAGGTAGGTCGATTTTTTTTTTTTTTATTGAACTGTACTCCCAAATAAACATGGAATTTCAAAATGCTGGACAATATATGCTTTGATAATCTGGTAACAATTAATAAATTGATAACTGAATTCTAATTTAATAAGACCTACATTTTTTTTCTTCTATTAACCTTTAACAGAACGAAAACAAAGCACAAGGCATAATTTTCTGATTCCAAAAAAAAATTTTTTTATCCAGACCATGAAAAAAAATTTTGAGTAGGGGCAAATTTTGTGAGTCGGTCGCGTTACTGCAAACAAACATTTTTTTAAGGATGGCCCTGAATATAAGTTATGTATATTGCAAAAAAATAAAAACCTAGTCATAGAACAATCAATTCAATTTGCAAGGCCACACAAGGAATGGGAATAATTTTGTGAAATAAGCCATGTCAGCTTTTTTCTCCAAAATTTATCACTTACCTATATAATAATTGTTCATGTTTGTGGCAAATAAAGCTGATCTGAATTTGCTTTTTACTTCTGAAATACCTTTGCAATGTTAATGAAATCTACCATTACTGGATATTTAACTGCCAATATTGCTGGACATTACTAACATAAAACCATGCTTCTTCAGAGTTGACTTTTTTGCTCTGCATCTATTAAAAGACTGCAAAACTCTGTGCACTAATTAATACAATAAAATGTAGACTCTGACTTATTAAGGGGCCCGACTTGTAGGTGAGTACAAATGGACTATTGGTATGCATTTAATTATACAGTAGTAGTATGTAACATATAACAAGGTTCGTCATAATTATTAATATATTTGTCTCCATCTGTGTCAAACATTTACTTTGCCAAGCCTCATTCTTCAGAACAGCAATATATTACTGGTCAAATCGAAACCTTAGATAGTGTAATCAATTTTGAATGCTCAACTAAATTTGAATTTATTCAAAATGCTTTTTTATCTGAAAAATACATTATGCAATAATTATGCTTACACAAACTTTTGAAAAAGAACATCCTAAATTTAAACTTAATTTCTTAGCATTTAAACATGCAACATTTATAAATACAGAATGATGCTTTTCTTCTAGAATAAGATGTTCTCATAAAAGGTACTTTAATTGTTTCTTGTTTAGTAACACTTCAATGCATGAGGATTTGGTAATAATAGTTTACTTGTGTGCCCTTTGGCAAACCAATTCAATACTAAATGATTACCTCTACAAACTGAGAAATTTGCAAATAAATTGTCTAAAATAACACAAAAACACATCTCTTTTGTGTTAATTGTAATGAAACCAAATTTTTGCACATTACTTTGAAAATGAATAAAAACAACATCTCTTAAGAGCTTTTTGAAATTGTGCAACACCAGAATGCAATCATGTAACTTAGGTAACGCAATCATGTTTACTTAAAACAACATTTTATATGTATTTATGTAAAAATATATTTCGTACATTGTATTGATCAATTAGTGCAATTATTCTTGGCCTGAATCAATATAAAAGAATAAATCTGCTAAATATATAAAGGTAATAATCTAGTGCAGCATTAATGTTGGTATTTTAGAGGAACTTACTAAACCAGACAGAGTGACTAAAATAAGACAATTAAAAGCAACAACAGAAAGCTGTTTTACTAAGCATAATGCCTATAATAATGATATATGCAAGCAAAATGCATACAATTGTATAAAATATAAAACAATATTTATATAAATTGATCTTCCTCAGAGAGTATACCTGTAACCAATGAATGCAGTATAAAACAAAATTGCTTCACTTGAATGGCAGCCAAGATCATAAGAAGACAGGCCAGCTCAATAATGGTGCAGCAAAAACATTGATCTATAAGTTCAAGGTCGTTTATAAATCCATCCATTTGTAGTATGTATGTAACACATTTTCTGTCATCATGATTTTCAATGTGAATTGTGTCTATTACTGTAGTTAGGAACAATGTGAGAGAAAATGTATTATAGTTATTGATAGTGATTATCACATGTAATATTAATCTGTTCCACTTATTTGATTCATTATAAGCCTCTATACCAGCTGCCATACAGATTTCTCCAGAGAAATCATTTTTATGGTAAAAAAAAGAAACAGTCTTCGCCACCATTTACACCTTCTATAAAGTATATATATTTCATTGTTACACATTCTGTACGATTTATGTATTATTGATTTAATCTTTATAAGTGCATTTTACAGTATTGTTTCTAAGAAAATATTAAAAATCTCTTTGCCACTATTTAGAATTTGCATTTAATTATAACCATAAAGTTAAACCAAAATCAATGCCAGGTTGATCAGGGTAGCCAAATATCCTGCAAACATTCAAGTTAATAAAGTTTTGTCAAGTCACAGATTTTTGACTGAAATAAATAATACTGAAAGAAAAAATGTTAAAAGATTCAATGTTTAATTGATTTGACACAAAAACAGCTGATCAGTAATGACTGCAGTGTGCACCATAATGCAGAAACTACTTTTATCAGACGAAAAATACAAAATAAGAGGAGGAATTACTTATCAATATTCATGACAAAGTGAAACATGATGCAGCATTCAATTACGATATACTTCAACTTATTTCTCTAGACATTTTGTTTATGGACATACTAAAACATTGGCTTATAATCTATTAATCAATAGTCAGATAAAGCATGATTGAACTTATTTTTGAGCAGATCGTGCTTACAAGAAAAATAAATCTTTAACCATCCTTTCTTGACATCATGTACAGCCTTGCCGTAATTCCAAGCTCTCTTTCCTAATGTGTTTAATGTTTATATGTTTATATATAAAAGCAAGTTACATGACACAACAGTGAGGTGACTGTAAGCACAGGAAATGCACTATGGCAGTGAATTATGGGTCTACATATTCATTACAAAAGAATGTACAGCCAGAGAATTGTTGTAGCTCATGCCCGATATTAAAGAACTCACTAAAGAACTCACTGCAGCCAATACTATGACTTAGAGAAGTAAAGCACTTAAAACTAAAGAAATATGTAAAGAAAATAGCCACTCTCAACAGGAAATTAGCACAAATTAAAGAGAGTAGCCACTCATGACATACTAATAAAAATATGTAATTTAAGCAGTCACAACAAAAGTTAGCACTAACTTATAACAAGTGTTAAGAGACTTGCCACTCATAACCGAAGAAAGCACTTTAAATAAAGAAGAGTTTCAAGAAAATAGCCACACTCAAAAGCAAATTTGAAGCTCAAGTTAAAGAGAATAGCCAATCATTCAAAAGTATAAGCATATACCAAAGAAGACTGACAGCACTTAACTAGAGGGGAAAGTATAAAGAGTAAAGATGCAGGTAAAAAGAATATTTGTTTGTTTGGATTATACAGCTTACTGATACATAACGGGCCAATGGCCATACCCCACCAAACACTATGATTGTTAACATAAGATTATTAAAACCTCCTAAGAAAAGGGTTTGTACAAGGTTATTAACTGAGTTAGTTAAATCTTAGAATACAGTGTTTTTGGAAGAGACTCTGAGTCAAAAAGTTGTGAAGTGAAAATTTACTTAGTAATATCTATCACAAACTACAGTGTAAGATCATGTTTGAGGAAATGTTTGACAATGAAATATTCATTACAACCTATACAAAAAGCAGTGTTCGACACTTACGCAGTCCCGCGGACTCCAAAAATTGGCAAGGGATTTCTAAAATTCCAAGTCAGATGTCCCGTGGGACTTAAAAATTTTTAATAAAAAATATACTAAACAATTAAAATTGATCATTAATCAACTTTTAAGTATTCATTTAAGATGGTAATCTTGCAAAAAAAAAATTATTAAACATGATAAACTTACAAAAAGTAAACCGGAAATGAAACATAAAATTTTGTTTACAAAACACGAAAATTTTCCAAATACCAATCATTCCAATGTCAGTATTTGCCGATATTTTGCTGTATTTTCAACCATCATAGTAAAAATGATTTGTTTTATATAGTTTTGTTTAATATTTGATGTTTACTATGGTGTAAGAACACTTACATTGTGAAAAAAATCAGCAATTCCATAATCAATAGTGTACTAGATTTCGGACAAACAAATTAGGATGCATGATTTTTAAAAAAAAAAAAATTTAATTTATCGATTTAGTGATTATATTTTAAATGCAAAAGTAATAATTTGGTTCTTGTCTTTCTAATCATGAAATTGATATCATTATGTAAAGGAATTTTATAAGTTAGGAATTATGAGCAAAAAAGTTTTTTTTGCGACTAACTCTTGTCTTCTCTTGACTAGTTTACACTTATTCATGTAGACCTTAAATACAGCAATATTAACCTAATACAGCAATATTACAATATCAAATGAAAATTACTTACTGGCATATATAATGCATAACTACAGACAAAGGGACAAAATAAATTATATCAATTGAAGTCAGTAATATTTAAGACATATTTTACAAGACCTATAAACACTTTGATTTTGTAACCAAACTTAATAATGCTGGAAGGTAACATAGAGGATATCCTTCCTTCATTACTTAATGAATGTTATCACATATGAGCTATGATCAACATCCCAAAAAGTAGAACGAAAGAAAAATAAAAATAGGTTGCATATCTATACTGATACACAAAGGTTATTGCTTTATTCTTATAATTATTTAAGACTTCCAACTTAGGAAAGGGACTTTTGAATTAAAAAACAGATGTCCCGTTGGGATTCCTGGCTGAAAAGTTAGTGTCAACCCCTGAAAAAGGAGTATCACTGCCTGTTAAAAGATGAGAATGTGCAATATGGATATACACTGTCACAAGAGAAGAAAGAAAACTTACTATAAAAAAAAGGGAAGCAGCACTGACTACACTGAGGAACACATGCTTACGTAAGGGCAAGAACTCATCTTTAAAGAAAAGACAGTAAACAGAATATATTTTAGCACTCAAAATACAAAGAATATGCACTTCCTTCAGAAAGGTGCAATTTTAAGAATAAACAATCACCATAGAAAAGTACCCACATTATACAGGAGTGTGAATATCTAAAGATTAAAAGCACTCCAACAAAGTGAGTGCAAGGAAATCATACACTTATTGACTTAGCCAAACCAGATATCGATGAACTTCAGATTCCTAAAAACTTAAACAAATTTGTTTTGTTTTTTCATATATATACATAATTATATATTAGACAAAAAGTTTCAACAATTCCTGAAAATCTTGACAAGTTTATCAAAGTCTAATTAATAACTTGCCAAAATCTCCTTCACATATCCTGTTCAGTATTTTATCACAAGAGAACAGTAGCCAATCAAAAACTGTTCTAGAAGGAACATCAAATCATTTTAAAGAGACCTACATCAGGCTCAGCCAACAGAGATATGTTGTTTTTAATGGGGTTTTTTTAGTTTGTTTTTTTCCAAATACACTACAAGATTGATGAAAAACCTGAAAAGAAAAAAGCCAAAAAAAAAAAAAAAAGAAATTGCATTTGACATTTTTTTTTCTTGCTTACATTCCAAAAAACTTGTATTTATTTTAGGGAGAACATTTATATGCATATCCCGAGTTACTATCTGAACAATGCCAGTTATGCCCCATAGAATATAGTCAGTACAGTAAGGAACCCTGATCAGAAAACTCTTTCATTAACAAAAGGTTGAATTCTAAATTTTTGGTTATACATGATAGGAATCCATTAAGTAAAATTGGACTGGAAAAGTTGATTTTATGAGATGCAGGCTGGGTGAAATCAGGACTAATAAATGTAAAATGTTGTTTATTGTTCACTGTTCCATTAGCCAATAGATCTAATAGACTAAACTTTGAACAACAACAAATGTTAGTTGTCTGAGAATAACATACAATATAATACCAGTAACAATAATCTCTGATTAAGCTTGCTATATGGTTACCATGGCAATACAGAAATAATGGTGGGAATTAAACACTAGTTGTCTCTTTTTTTCATACAAGGGAAACAATGTAAATGATAGTCCTTGTGTTTACAGAGAACTGGACATAATGACTGCATATGACAGGAAGGACAATCGTAGCATCACATTTAAGAGTGATTCTGTGAAAATAATGAAACCCTCTCTGACAGCCAACCAGAAATTACTGTCAGAGATATATATCAGGTGTGCTTGTAATTAATTTGTTTTCCTTTTTTCTAAGCTGTCTGACTTCTGAAAAAGTCGAGTGTTCTTTACTTTTTATTTGCTTTTTTTTATTCATTTTTTGTTTCTTTTCATGACTCTTTTCTCTGGGTTATTAAAGTTAATGATAAAAAAAGACAATATATCTGAAAAAAATATTAATATCAACAAATTAAAAAAAAAAGAAGACAAAATTGTTTTCACAGAGTCTTCATACATCTTTATCTGAAAAGAATAAACACAAAAAAAGGTATTTACATTTAATCATCTTGGGTTGCAGAAATTTTCCAAAATTTTTTTATGATGTTGCTTTTTACATGCTTTATTTCATATGAAATTGTCTGAGTATTATTGAAATTTAAAACCATTTCCAGATACAGCTAATAATTTATTGCACTTTGATCATAGCTGATTTTCCAATTTACTATTATAAAGAAAGCTATGTCCATTCAATCACATTCTATTCACTGTAGAGTACATCCATACCTAGCATTGTTCAGAAAGGTTTATAAATGTGCTGACATCAGCTGTTTTGTATACACATATTTTTTTTCTCCAATAAATCTTGGCCTTTCATGACTTAAAAAACATAGGTATAGCACAGCATTTGATGATTCAATATGATAGGATAATTAATAGAGACACATTCTCATAAGGATTTTCTACAAACCCTGTACTTTTATCTATAAAAATCAGTTAGTCGTGATATTCCATATCAGTTTGATCTTCACCTTGAATTGAAATGCATATATTTTGACATTGACATTATAATATGGTTAAACAAATTCTAAAATCGAAATCCTATTACTGCATAGCTCAAACAATAACTAGTGTCTAAATAAGCCTGGCATCAAACATGATAGATCTATGTTCAGTCTGGACTGACTGATCTGTAATGGAGGAAATCCTATGCATATAATTATGAATGAATTTAGTTTATTCAGAATCCATTTTAATTCAATTGTTTAGGAAGCTATAACTTTATAACAAACACACTCTCAACCAAGCCCTTAATGAGCAATGTGTGCAAAGTTTCTTGCTCAAGGAACCCTGACAGGTTTGAAACCACACTGCTAGCGATTCTTAGATTACTAGTCTGACGAGGCCGGGCCGCCTTTCCTACAAATAATCTTACAAAAAAGTCCAAATAATTGTTTTAATGTCAGATAAATATATTTTTACAGCCAATTTTTACTAAATTGCTTTACAGCAATTAAACCCTTGATTTTATCACTTGTCAAAGAGAATTTTCTGTAAAATGCACTTGAGAGAAGAGGATTACTAAAAAAAGCATTTTAAAACCAATGCATGCTATGGAAAGAAAATAAATACAGCTGAGTAACCCCTTCTGACTTTGATTTCGATATAAAAAAAACCTCGCAAGCTCTAGGCACTTTGATATCACAATATATCTGCTGTGACCGCTATTCCCTTAATGGATTATGGTATTAGACCAATAACAGACACTGGCAATTTCCCTGGTATTATCACGCACATATTGTGAAAATTCCGTATCAAACAATTGGATTTCCCTTCCCTTGAAAGTTCCGACTCAAAGAGAAATAAGATCAACAAATAAGACTAACTTAAATCCTAATTCTCAAAATATAAAAAATGGCATAACTAAAACTTGTAGAAGTAAATTAATTTATTTATTTGTGGGAGGTTACAAGTCAGCCATTTGTGACACAGGAAACTGGTGTTTTGAGTTAGTTTTAATTTAAATAAGCAAACTCAGTTCAATTTTCTAAACTTTTCTGTTCTTTGTGTTCAAAAGAACTTTCAGATTTTCTTTATAAAGACTAATTCAACAAAAACCTTGCACATAATGATAGTAACTTATATAAGGTAATCCCCCTCTTGGATTTGAACCCTCTAGATCTAATTTGTGTGATGTAAAACAAGAAGTGACATCTGCAGCAAGATGCCTGTTACAGAATAATACCAAATGATAATGTTTACATTTTTTAACACAGAATGTGGTTCAATATCTTATAAAATAATCAGGTTTGTCATTTTCAAACCGATTCCAGGATTCACTAATGATGAAAAAAGCCAACTTGCCAAGAAAAAAGGCTTAGCGTTTTGAACAATTACCAGAAATCTTTAGCTGATAGCATTTTCTTCTGTGCAAAAGAAAACTCAAATTATAGTATTCCACCTCATTTTATCATTTGTAGATGCAGTTATATAGGGGTTGCAAAGGTTAATGCTCTCGATCAGAATTATTATTGAAGTGTTTCAAAGACAATGCAAAAATGACATTTTGATAAATTAAGCTCAGTTTGTTTTGTTTTTTGTTGTTTTTTTTTCACCTGGCCTTGAGGTTATAAAACTTTTTTTCTGAGTTCTGGCTCAATTCTCAGGATTTCCATTGGTCTGTGAACATTGTGCGACAGTTTCTGACCAATGAAATACCTGAGATCTGAGTTTGAGCTTTGAGAATTTCTTTATACCCTCTGACCCTGGAAGTGAATTGAAATGAGATAAATTCTCAAAAGTTTTGATAAATTATTTTAACACTGTATACTTATATAGAAGTGGAAACTGTGAGTAAGCTGGAAATGTGAGGGCACCAGTATGAAATTAGGTCTAGCGATCATACATTAGAATTTTATGAAATTTTATGAAATGTATAAAAGCATTCATGAGTGATGACTTTAAAGGCTGAAGATATTCCACACAGATGACTTTCAGTGCCTTCAACTTCAAACATTCTAAGAGACATAGTCAGTCATTACTCATGGTAAGTCACATCTTGAAAAATGATAGTTGCCGGCCATATGGGCTTTATATGATTTAAGGGTAGGTCAAACTTTGTGATTAGCAGAAAATCCTTTCAACCATCATAATTTAAAGAAAAAAATAATTATCTTGAAATCTAGAAATAGCTTACTATTAAATATAATTATGGTCTTGCATTACATAAATTAATTGTATTATTGCTTTACATGACAGGTATAAGTGTATACTTTAATACTACATCAAGGTACCTAGATAATATATAATAATATTTATGTTCAGTTTGTGTTACCTTAGAATGATTGTTATAAAAAAAATGCCATTGTTAATTTTAGGGCTAATGTTGTAACAAATTGTCAAATATTGTCAAAATCTAAACAGCAAAATATATCAAGTTATGATCTCTTCCTAATTTAAGAGCAGTGTTCAATCTAGAGCGCGCCATTGCGCCATTGACCCCCTGAAAAGGCCGCCGGCGCAAAACAAAATCAACTGTGGGCCCGACGGGCGCACTCATAGAAAATGCCCCAAATGACATTAAAATGCTTTCTTAAACCTGATTAAGTACATAAAAGAAGTTTCTTGTGAATAATATTAATAAATAGTGAATTCAAAACTGAAGTTAATGTATTGAAAAACAAGAGCATGTTGGTAAGATAGTTTACCGCACTCGGTAACCCATTTAAAACCTTTATCGCTACGCTCTCTCGGTCCGCGTCTGTAAATAGTATGTAGACTTGTTCTTCGTTGTACCGTAACTATTACTTACTTTTGAGTCACAGTTTTTATAAGCAAAACAAATCGTCACAGATAATCCGATATGTGCGTGTAGTTATAGTTTTTCCACGGTCAAAACAAATAATTATGTAATAACTTTCCAAAGGAAAAAAAAATATATACCGTATATATTTGTGAAAAGTGCGAGTTAATTATAGAGAAGTGTGCATAAATTATTACGAACACGCCTTCATCCAATTAAAAAAGTCTTAAAGATGGAGCAATCAAACACGATTGGCTTAGGGAGTGTCTGACAATCGAGTAAATTAACTTTGATTGGTCTTTGGCTGGTCGGCGCTAAAACATTGTGCATATCATTAATCAATACAGACATCTTAAGCGTGACGTAAGAACTGCTGCCCTGACAAAAGATCAAAGGTACCGGTATGTCAATATACATTGTCTTAGCACCTGTTGACACTTTGTTTTTCGCTTGGATATATTGAGAAGAGTAAATGTTTTTACCGACTTTTGTAAGTTTATATTCTTCATAAACAAAGCTAATTTCAAATATGATTTTCCTATATATATCGGGCGCTGATTAAAAAACTGAACATTACTATCAAATATCCCTGGTAACATTAAAATAAGATTCATATTTTTCTTTGAACATTATGTAATCGCGTTTCTTTACCAATCAGTTCTGAGCCTGTATCAACGCTAATTAATGTCATTATTTTTTAGTTGAGTTATTTTGGAATTTTGCAACCGTTTTTGGTCTAAATATGGTACGTGAACAAGTAACTTAAAAGATACAATACCTTATTTGAATTTGATGTTTATTGTAAGTGTGGGCCCCCTTTTTTCTCAAATGACCCCCTTTTGAAAAGTTTATGGGCCCGAAGGGCCCCCAGGGAATTTGTTCTAGATTGAACACTGTAAGAGTCATCACCTTTGAATGAAATTGTCTGAAAGATGAAAGTACACAAAGACACAATGATGAAAGGTGATAATTATTATACATCAATTGTTTTCATCCTGGCGTCTTCACATCTTTCTCCTCATTCTTTGATATTTTGGTCATTGTACTTATTGTGTTTTTGTCTTTAGTTATTTCAAGATTTTGTTCCTCATACTTTTGCATTAATTTGTCTTCTTTGTAATTAACTGCTTTACCTTTCCAGTTAAATTCATTCATAGGCACTGGCCCCAGTGGAACATCGTATTAATTGCATTCACAAAATGAAATTTATAGCCATTTTCTTGGCACATTATTTAAATACAGGTATCACAAACTTGAGATCCAAAATTACTCCTACATAGTTATTTAAAATCAACATTAATGTTGGCTGTGATGCAATTCTACCATTGCAGCCAACAAGTTATATCTATAGACAGGAAAAAAATAAAAATATGGACTGGATCAGTTACAATAAATATCTAATGCCCAGTCTGCCCATGGATTATACTGACAGATGAAAATAGCTTACTATTAAATATGTGTCTTGCATAACTGACAGGTCCTCCAAACATAATTGAGAATCTAGTTAGACAGGTCGTATACCACACTGCATTTTATACTCCTCGGTGGCTTTGTGAGGAGACAGTGAGCCAGACTTATTTAATAAACATCAAAAAATAAATCAAGGAAATAATGAAATGTAAACAATTCCGTAACTGTATATAAGTAAAACGACATTTGGTGCATCAAAAAGACAAAACCATTCAATTTCAAATCAAGGCCATATATGCCAGTTTTACCTTAGTCTGAAACTTTGATTCTGAAGGGATTTTTTTTCACAGCAAGTGGAAAACAACCTTTTTGAGACAGATGGGGCTTAATTTATATAAGTGTATTATAATAATTCCTTTTGGTTCTATAGCACTAAAGAAACGGACAAACATCCTTAAATTAAAACAGTGAACTGGACAAACATTAATTTGTCAATACCTAAAGCAATAAGGCAATGCCCTTTAAATCATGGCTTATAATGAACTGCTGTGTTGACGTATATCCAGCTAGTATTAAGGGTCTAGTTTTATCACAACACTGGCATAACTAAATGGCTTAGGAGCACAATCGGATCACAAAACATTTTATATAAATATCCAACAGCAGTACCAGGCATTAACCTTTGACGAACTGCTGTATTTACTTATATATATATATATTAATGCTTAATAAACATAAAAACAGGTTAAAGACATATCAGACTTGCAATGAACTTCCAAAGGGTTCGAGTTAGTACTTTATGTCAGTCACAGGTCCATGTGAATACAGTGAATAATTTTTTTTTCTTAAAGCAGTATTTCTATATAGATTTTGCTTTATAATTACAAAAAGATTACCGTATAAGTGGTTATTTCTGCGGTGACTTTATTTCTGCGCATTATATTTGTTTGCAAGCAAACAATATAATTGTTTTTAATTACTATACAGTTTTGCGATGACGATGATAAACAAATGCAAATGTGTACATGCAAATAAAATAGGTAAAGAAGAGTGACTTAGAATTTGATAAGACAAGTCCCAGAATTTAAATCACGTTTTGTCCAAAGAATGTGCTGCAGAAATAAAGCCCGCAGAAATATAAACATGCCAAAATTTGGAAAAACCGCATAATTTGGAGCCCGTAGAAAAAACCACTTATACGGTATAAGGTAACGAACCAATCATCAATAAACAAAGGATTTAAAACTGGTAAATAATTTCACAAGTGAAAACCTGATTTTCTATTTTTTTCAAAGTTACTGACACAGCAAATTTACGTAAATGAATCTTCACCCCCACTGTCACAAGTATACAACTTACATTAATAACGGCCAACGAAACCAGTGAATTGCTGATATTCTAACTTCTTAACATTACAAAAATATCAATAAATGATTATAATATTCCTTTCACGTCTTTCGTCATAGCTCTATAAACCAGTATATATATATATTTGCTTTTAAATTAAAGTTTTACAAATAATATAATGCAAATGCTATATACAAATATTACTATGTAAACATTATCAATATTTACCATTAATAAACTGATATTAAAGTGCAAGTCTATATTCAGCCTTATTCTTTTTTAATTACTTCATAACGGAAAGGTTAAATTGGAAAATTTTAACTTTGATAAAATATTTAGGAAAATTGATGGATAAATTTTTTTTTACTTTTGTTGAAATGTTACAATTTCAAATTAAAAGCTTTAATTTTTTTAAAATATAGCTTTCTTTTTCTCATGTTTATGTCATAGTGAAAGAACTGTAACAGTGTAATGTTATAATTGACAGATAAAAAATACAACTTTTTTCCCTATTTAATAATACCAGGCTGTGCTTTGAATACAGTATGTTGATTTATGACATTTATCTGTCTCATTTCATAAACAAAATATGACTAGAATATAATATAAAGATTTTTTTTTAGATTGTCTGGAACTTGGAACAATATTTGCAACAATAGCTATAAAAATTATTTGCTATTTTATCAAATCAGCGATCTACTGTCAGAAATATGTTTGCATAGTTATAGTATAAACTGCATATACAACTTGTGTTGACAGTCTGTGTGTGTGTACATTAAGCATAACGTAAGTGTTTTATACAATGATTATATCTATGTATATATATCAGCAAATACATCATACATGTAATCAGTGTGTAATGAGTTACAGATTGTCTCACAGTAATCATTGTAGCAGATAAGGAGACTATAACCAATATTGAAAGCCTAGAAACAGATGTTACAGCTACCTTTTCACTGTGTGTGTGTGTGTGTGTGTGAGTATTACTATACATGTGCAAGATACATACACACACCTTCAATATATCTGCTTTATTCTCTTTCTCTCTTGAGGCCAACATTAAACACAATTAGTTTATCTGGATGCTTAAACCATAACTCATTGACATAAAATGATAAATGAGATCATTCAATTCAATAGTCAAAATAGACCTGAAGAGCAAATTATTCACAAAATGTACCATACCTACCAAATGAGACAGTCGTAACAATGTTTAGTTTGAGGATTACTGAAACAAATATATTTTTTTTGTATTTTGCCTAACAAGCATCTGCTGCTACATTGTTTTTATCTTCTGCTATGATTTACAATTATTTATAATAATAAACACAAACTTGTATGTCTTTTGCATTACACTGATTGTATCATTAGAATGGATACATATTACAGTTAACCCCCATTAATGTGACTGTGAAAGAAACCAAACCACCATAATTTATGATCACACGGAACAACAGGATGTGTCGTCTGACCATGGTCTACACAGTGCATGGTATAGTGCATGGTCACATTGGTACAAAGATACAAATTTGTACAGTCCCCAGAAGGCTAACTTGCAAAGATGGCAAAATCAATTGTCCATAATGCCAAGTTGTCCAACAG
This sequence comes from Ruditapes philippinarum, assembly GCF_026571515.1. NCBI lineage: Eukaryota > Metazoa > Mollusca > Bivalvia > Venerida > Veneridae > Ruditapes > Ruditapes philippinarum. Next base: position 59,104 of record NW_026855530.1, read on the forward strand.
ACCTTAAGAGGACAAGTGGAAATTTTAAAGAATTTACTATATAAATATCATATGGACAAGGTAAGAAATGCTTCAGATACAAAGACCAGTGAGTCAAAATTAAATTTTGCCAGCCCTACATGCTATGTAATGATGATTCTATTACATGATTAACAGTCATCGCGCCAGACCAATTTAATTTTGTAAAAACATACTAATAAACTTTAACATATACTAAGAAGTGCAGAAAACACTATGATCAACACTATTGTACCTGTGAACAACATTTAATAAGTAACTGTTCCAAATGAAAAACTGTCACCAGACTTATTGACTAAAGTTATATTAAAAAATTCTACTATAAATGATTAATCTAAAACGTCCCTGGATTTACAGGTAAGTCAACACTTCCAAATTAAAAATAACGAAAGGTTTAAATTGGAGCTTACTGTTTTATCACAACAACAATTTTAAAGTACTAAGTCAACAAATACACTGTACAAGATAGTTCACAAAAAGTGTAATCTATTAAATCACCTAGCAACTGATGAATCAATGATTCAATCTGGAAATATCTGGAAAATAATTTTATAAAGAAGCTTCGAGTTTAGAAACTTTATAGGTTTGAACCACAGAATCTGTGTTATTGAATAGTTTTCATCATCCTGAATATGGTGTATTTATTTCATATCAATTGTTTTCTGCTGAATAGACATAAACCTTGTATTTCAAGCAATTTCCAAAGATATAGAGACAAAGTTGATGTAAACCTATTGTCTTATATTTAAAGCTGCCAGTTTGTACACTGTAACGACTGTTCTCCACAAATTTATACCAACTTCCCCACATAATAAATCAAAAGCAAGCAATGACTTGAATCAATAAGCAGCAGTACTCAAGCAGCTTTTGGAAAAATGCCATTAGCAAAATTATATGTTTAGGTAAACATGTCCTGGAGAGGGGAGGGTGGGCTGGGCTTCAACACCCACATTCGCTGTCATTACACCAAATACTCTTTATAATGATTTAAATGTGTGCTAGAGAATTTGTTCTCTACATAAATTCCATCACATACTTAGTACAATACTTATGGCCAGGTAGCTGTTTCCAGAAACTGATAATACAATCAATTTGAAATTCATGAAATAGATATAGCAGTAATTTTCACAAGCTGCGTTACAATGATAATGTATATATAAATATAATATATATATATGATATATACCTAGCTGATTATTTGGAAGGCCTATAGGTAAACTAAATACCTGCGTTACAATATTGGATGGAAAATGGAAAACATATGTTACAATTCCATCAGTCAGACTTGCTAATAAATCTGTTTGTAACCGTGTAACGTTGTTAGATATTATTACATGTTACATGTATCTATTTCAAGCCTGTACAGCTCAGAGCAACAGATAAGCTTTAAAAGTGAATTGGGTATTACTCCATCATTTCCTTTGGAATTGGGTATTGGCTTCATTTAATTGGGTATTCTAAAACTCGATACCCTATGATTTCAAGATCAATTGGGTATTCAATTATGAAGATATGAATTTTATGGTTTCAATATCAATAAAATTAAATTTAGATATCTTTACTGTTTTAAAAAGAAAATAGGATTAACAATTTACTAGAACTTTTCACAATTGTTTTATTTTTATATAAAATGCTCATGTTAAATTTCATAATATTTTTAACAAGTTCATTTTCTGTCTGATTTTTGATTATTTGCGACTGTTTTGTTTCAAATCATTTTCACTTTGTACGACGCCATATTGCTTTTCAAAGCGTCTATTGATACAGCTGGGACCTACTTATTGACGGTATCCGCAAAATCAACGGTCTCTGCCGGTCTGTAAAGACCGTCAACCTGAGTAGACAAATCGACAGTCTCATGCTTAGTATGTCTTTGGAGACCGGGGACCGTCGAAGACCGGAGACCGTTGATTAGTTAGCATTGATTCGGGAATATTCGGATATCATGCATATCGATATAATTTGTCCAAAACTACGAGTGTACACGGACTTTAATTGTAATTTAAATCCGTGGAGTGTACGACAGATTAATTTTGCGGTGATAAAAATCACAATACGCACGGGTTGTTAAGACAATTGCGTATTTTATTTTTTTTAATGGGTTTTGATACGCATTCTTAAAAAATCAATTGCGTATTTTATAAAATTAATTGCGTAAATACGCAAATACGCACCTTATCTGTTGCTCTGCAGCTGATTTTGTATTTGTATTTATCAGGTTTGTATTTACTGTCCTAGGATGATAATTTGGTCTTAACGGTACATGGGAAAGTCCAAAAACGGGGTTATCTGGATTATTATCCGATATCGTGAACACTTACATATACTATATAGCATTATTCTTACAGAATCGTTTGTGTATTACCGTTATGGCTTTGCCGGTAGATCGAAGAAATTGTAACTTTTAGTGTTTTGTACTCATAGGTTCGAACCCTACTTAGTGCCATTTTATAACCACAGTTTTTTCTTCTTACTCTGTTTTTTTATCATTATTATTTATTTATTTTTCGTTTTCCTTTTTGTTTTCTTCTTATAATATATATTTTATTTTATATATGAAAAAACCGGTCAAACTTGTTATCTGAACAATTGACTGTTCTGAGGTAAAAACAAATTGTGTCTTACCAGTAGTCGAACTTCTGCATGTACGGGTAAAACACATTACTGACACGGTTGCTCTACCTACTGCGCTAACAAGACATATGATAACATGTAGTTTTATTTTCAATTTTATAGGTTTTGGCATTGATCTGCCTAACCTATTTTTCGCATTGTTATTGGTCTTTGTTATGTAAACAAAGGCTCAAGTTATCATCCTAGGACAGTATCATACAAAATTTGTCCTGAATGGAGTTATGGTTTGTCAACTGTTGATAATTTTAAGCTTTTCAATCTTATTAAAACTATATAAAATTTTGACATTCCACTGTAATTATATTTATAATTTTATTCTCTACACTTGTGGCATAGGTGTGACATTCTTGCCATTTGTGCTAAAATTATCAACTGCTAAATGTATGTAATATTCAAAAGATATTGATAAAGTAACAATTAATGCCAAGATCACTTAATAAGTTAATGACGTTAGATGTCAGCACATTGCAATGGGTAAATTGTGAATTTTAACACCATTTAGAAAAAAAACCTTCTAGCAATTGGAGATGATCTGATTTTCCTTTTTGAAAGAAGAAAAAACATACACTCCAAACATTAAAAATTCCTAATACAATGTATAATGATGCTATTTTTTCTTTTACAATTTTACCAAATTCAATGAATTAAACTAAATCTGCAGATATGATAATTGAGCAATTAACACTAAATAGTCATACTGTCAATAAAAATCAATTTAATTTGCAACAAATGTTTCATGATAACTTTGACATAAGCAAGGAATTTCATAATGCCATGGAAAATAACAGATGCGTTTTAAAACTTTATGAAAGAATAAAAAATATATCAGTTAATGGATGTGTTTGTAACTAAATCACTCTGCCACGGAGGCCCACACCTGGTATAAATGTTCAATCCTAAAAGTTAAACTTGTATATAACTATATATATACATCCCCAATTACATTTGTAGAATGAAAAAGTGGTCTTAGTTGACACTGGTGGACTCTTGAAAAGGTTAACTCGCATAATACAATTAATATAACAACTGGGAAAGCAACTTGAAAATATTGGCATCTATTAGTCCTTTAAAGAAATGTATATTTTTTTATTCAACATTTTAACCCAACTATAAAGATAGCATCATAGAAAAGCATTTCAATTTTCACACAATACTTGCTATAGGTATATAAATTATTTATAAGTCAGGTTTCAAAACCAGTTTCAGTAACTTTAAATTCTGTGTCATTCTAATTAATAAGTAATAGGTTTATTATCAGAACGGGTTTTGAAAAAAAAGAAATCTGAACCTATTATTCTACAGTAAAAATAGATTTCGTCCGGAACCTCAACTTCTATCTTTTCTCCACTATATTACAAACATAAGCGTTATCAATCAATATATATAGATTATGGGCGTAACACAATATTGTAGTAACTCAATAGGTTTACAGAACAAATTACAACAGGCTGTTGTTTTGATATATTCTCAATATATTTCTATTATGTTACGGAATGCCTTAAAGCCAGAATCTCGACACAGAATGTGTGCATCAATACATGATCTCTTCATATTCATATAACATAAGAAAAGACTATAGCATCCTGAACTAAAAGTTCAATCTACTTTATTGAACTTGCCAGTAGCCGAGAGTATCTGTTGAATCAAATCAATACCGATGTTTCCCCAACTGTACACACATAACTGTAATATTGCTGACTACGGCTATGATTGCTAAATAAATTCTGACGAGTAATTGACAAGTCTTATTATTGATAAATCGGTGATATGAATTGGAAATTTCTATACAGTAATCAAACCAAATTTGGTTCCACAGTCTATTTTCCCTGTCAATATTGTCCAATTTAATAAAGCAAACTCATTTTGAACTTCACATAATTAACTTTAGCATCTAGCCACTTTTGAGAATACTAACTAAAACAATGATAATTATGTACTTGTTAAACTCTTCATGTTTCAAGTTGTTAAAAGTAAAATGTCAAGAGGCAACAAAGTTTCATAAATCAATACAACTGTATCACTGAAAATGAGATAGGCATGACAGTGTAAACATACACACTTGAATTTAGTTTTCCTGTCAAAATTAACAGCTCAACCCAAGAGATTGTTTTTATAATTAATTTATTCATTTTATATGCACATTATTTAAAATGCTTGTTGTCTGTAAAATTAAAACATTAACCATTAGAAAATGTTACTGTTTTCACCGTGCTTGGCTGCTTAGGTACTTTAACTCTTTTAAACCATAATTTGAACTGTGTGATAATTCCGATGTAAATTCTGGTACAGTAGAAAATTTAAAAAAAAGCATAACAATTATAAATATTTAAATAATATGGCATATTGAATATAAAGAAAAAAAGACCAATTTACTTACTCAGTTTCATCATTTGAGAAGATAAGTTCACTCTGAACAGGTTCATAGTCCTTGCCACCTTTTGCCGATCCGTCTTTTGTAAAGTAGGGTACTTTCACTGTGCCACGTGCACCTGACGAACGCATAACTTTAATGTCCACTTCACCAATAGCTTCAGATATTCGTAGCTCCTTGTCTTCAAAATGGAAGATACCCGGATGATCATCATCTAAAATCATGACTGTTGCGAGGAATGGGGTACCAAGCTTGACATCAGAGTTGTCATGCGTGCCATCAGAATCACCAACTCGAAGATTGCTCAAACGGACATACAAATGCTCATCTTCTTCAAATAGATCGTCATCAATAACAGTAAGTGGAAATTGCTTGTGCAACTCATTTGGGTAGAAAATTAGAGTGCCTTCAGTGTATTCATAGTCTGAACCTGCATTAGCAGTGCCATCCTCAGTTTTGTAGTCAACGTAGAGTGTTTTTGATAAGTCACCTCCGGTTCTCGATACCGTCAAATTGAAAGTACCAACATTTTCCATAACAGTGTAATGCCCAGGGTCAAAAAATACTCTTGTAATGCTTTCATCTTCAAAATCTACTCTCACATCTTCTAGACTTGCTTTCTTCTCTATTTTGGACTTTTTGATAACATTGCCACTGCCAGTTAGTTTTCTGGTAGCCTGAATACGATAAAAAGCTCTGCTCTTTGGCCCACGGTTAATAGCTTCAAGTTCTGCCATTTCCTCCAAGGTTTTCATATCTGTATTTGGATTTTTCTTTCTAAGGTCACGCAGAATTTCCATGAATTCTTTACGATGATTTTCAAATTCTCTAACATCACTGTCCTGACTTTCCATACCTTTAAATACAACATCATCACCAACATGATTTGCTTTACCTAGTTCTGTATCACCTTCACTTGATATTACAACACCACGTTGCTTGCTTGATCGGTATTTCTTTGACAAAAATTTGTAAACAAAAATTTGTTTATCTGCAACATATGCTGTAAATACAGTTACAGGAAAGAAAAGAAAGGTTACAACAGCTTCCCATATATCGACAACACCATAACTTGTTACAGAAAGAATAAAGTACAGCCATAAATATGCAAAAATACTCCAGGTGGCAGTAAGTGTGAAGACACGCAAATGCTTCACCCTTCGAACCTCTTCACCAGGGAGGCAGGACACACATAAAGCCATGATGATAAAAAGGTTGAATGCTGCACTGCCAACAATGGTACTTGGACCTAGGTCACCAGCTTTAAAGTTATTCATGAAAACAATTTCAATAACAGACAATAAAATTTCTGGTGCAGAAGAACCAAGAGCCATCAAAGTCAAGTTTGAAACAGTTTCATTCCATATTCTAACACTTACAACCTGCGTGCTGCCGTCAGCTCTTTTCACAGTTACATCTTTTTCTTTTGATGTAATAACTTCTATAGAGGCCATGAATCTATCTGCGACAATAGACACGCCAAGAAACATGTATATCATTGCTGCCATGTAAACTATTGCACGGGCTGCCTTATCACCTGGGCTTAAATCCCCAACTGGCTCCCACATTGGAATAATCATGCCTTTCCTGCATTCTTCAGAGTCTCGCGTACATGTTTTGTTACTGGCCTGAGCAGACTCAACAGTCCCCAACTGTCCTGCTATAGTTATTCCTATCACTAGCAAAACTGAAATTCTAATATATCCAGCCATGTTTTCAGCTTAATTCAGTAGTAAGTGTAAAATGTTTTGTACAATAATTAAATCTACAAGTAAGTCAACTACTAGTCTATCTGTATATCTCTATCATAATCCAATAGCTAAATATTAACTTAAGCTGTGACAATGTATAGAATATCTCAACTCTTTTTATCCTCTCCTATTTATACTTATTGATATTTTTTGTTAATGAAAGGTTTAAGTGTCCTATTGAAGACCAGGTAAAACATTGTTAGACCTGTAATAAACTAATATCGCAAAATTATCCATACCTCCAATAACTGTTAATGAAATGGAAATAACACGAAATTTATTTACACTTTCACGGTTGTCGTTTCTGCGAAAACTGATGTCGTTTCTGCTGCAGAGAGAGACGCTACATTTATCGTTTTTCCCGATTCTCCATACGAATTGAATAATTAACTGCACACTAAACCACCTTTAGTTTTAAAACTACTATTTTTGCTATATTTCAAACCATGGTGACACATTAACACTCTTTCATTGATAGTGTATAACCATCAACTACCTCAGCAGCAGCAACTGTCACTCTGTGCTAAATATGGGCATTGTGGGAAAGCAAGTAGCGCCCTCATCATATTTCCAAGGGGAACTACTCTTCTAAGATTATGCTGGAGATAAATGTAGTCGGAAGAGTTCACTTCCCTACAATTTGAGTGACGTTTAGCATAACACTACTTCATTCTAACTTCCTACATTTAACTCTTACTGTCAAGAAGTGTTATCTTTATAAAAAGAAAATCGATAACAAGTACCTCATTGCATATCTTTAAGTCTTCCCAGTTTATATAACAGGAACATTTAAATTAAGATTTATAACTATTATGCAAAATAAATTTCTCGAATTTTGATTGGGTTAGAGCTACGCGCGGTATTTAACATGCTTTTCCGCATTGTAGATTGTTAAATATGCGACACACCGCGTGCACATGTATAAACATAATTGTTGCGTTTTGTTCTTTAATTTATTCAAACTACTAGAACAACCCTGATGTATATAACACGTTACTGACTAAAATAGTTCCATTGCAATTATGCGTATCTCTTATTGCACATGCGCCAGTCAACCTTTGCTGAAAACTAATTTCAACTAGTGAATGTAGAGTTAAATGTTTTAAATGTAGTGGGTATTTTCTTTCTTTCTATCTTTTTTCTATTTTTTCTATTTTTTATTTGTTTATTTTTTTTTCTGGTAATTATAAGGCATAGAAATTTTTTTTACACTGTTTAAATCTCAGTCTATTCATATATATGTATAATATGACAATCTGCCAGTGAATAACACATCGTATTCAATCAGCCAATGGTATAAATAATATATTTGTACGTTATCAGGATAGTGTGTGTGTGTGGGGGGGGGGGGGGGGGGGTCAGGAATGGTAGAAATGTTTATAAGCAAGAGTGATTCAGTGAAGAAAAGGTTGAAAGTATGATAGTAAAATCACCAGATATCAACTTATACTGTATCTTAAGTTTTTAACCATCACTTGTTTGAACTCGTCAAAAAGAATTTGTATTAATTAATTATTTTATAAATTCATTATACAAGTTGCTGGCGGGATATACGAGAGAAAGTAGCTTATCGGGACACATCTCCTTCGTGCACGTTGTTGAGGGGCAAGTTGTGCGGGCGACTCTGGAACGACCATTACATATATGAGCCGCGCCATGACAAAACCAACATAATGGGTTTGCGACCAGCATGGATCTAGACCAGCCTGCGCATCCGCACAGTCTGATCAGGATCCATGCTGTTCGCTTACAAACTCTATAACAAGTAGAGAAACTGATAGCGAACAGCATGGATCCTGATCAGACTGCGCGGATGCGCCGGGTGGTCTGGATTCATGCTGGTCGCAAACCCATTATGTTGGTTTTGTCGTGACGCGGCTCAATATTATATACTTCGGTATACATGAAATTTAAAGGGAAATGCAAAGTAAAAACAAGAAGTATCTTTGAAAAAAGATATTATGGCGAGGTATATCTTGTTAACTTGCATATGTTAGTTCTTAATTTTCCATGCAGTCATATAGAAATGTTAGCATGGCTTGCATAACAATGATATAATAATTTCTTGTAGAGTTATTAATCTTGAAAAATGGAACACTTTAAGATGTACATGTATGTGTTTCTAAACGAACTTGTCGTGTTTCGGTAAGTGAAATCAATTTCTATAAAATCAACGATCTACGCAGTTGGTAGGCAATTTTTTTAAATATTTGATTTATGTGCAAAATATATGAAAATTATAAACATTATATTAATTGAACAAATCAAAAACCATATAATGCATTAGACACCATAAGCTTAGGGTACCTGATAAGTTCTGATATTATTCTTGTTATTTAAATTTAAAACTCAGGTATTGTCACGGATTTACATTACATTCGTAATATAAATCCGTGGGTATTGTCTAAAATAAACTATGTAAGTTTTTATGTAAAATAAACTGTTCACTAGAAAATGTAATGAGATTAAACAGAAAGAATTATTCTATACATTTTATTTTAGAACTATCCTTTACATTTTATTTTATAACTATCATAGAATGGCAAGTTAGAACTACCTTTTACATTTTCTTTTAGAATATGGGATTCCCAGATTTCATTATGACCTTATATTCAGTTCTTCCGAAGCCAAACTGATGTTAGACCGGCCTTTAGCCGGAATGAAAAATTAATATCAGAAAAAGTATGCTATGCAAATTTTCTGCGTTCAAATAATGATATTAAACTCGGTGCAGCATCAGCTTTATAATTGAGCCGCGCCATGACAAAACCAACATAATGCGTTTGCGACTAGCATGGATCCAGACCAGCTGGCGCATCCGCGCCGTCTGATCCGGATCCATGCTGTTCGCTTACCAACTCTATTACAAGTAGAGAAACTGATAGCGAACAACATGGATCCTGATCAGCCTCACGCTCTTCCAAGTGAGCAGTTAACAATGTCCTGACTGAATCCGAGGGATGTGACCCTAAAGAAGTGGCGGGGACGGCGAAAAAGCGCACTCAGGTTACTGTACGGCCGCTGTACATGCAGTTACCTGCTTTCCGACAGTAACCAGTGACAATAATGAAGGAGGTTAGCCCTGAGCAGGACTGTTTGTATATACAAGCCATGGGCGCTGCGGTTCAAGCCGTCTCTTCGTATTAGGAGACCACGCATTCTAATACCCTTACTCGTTGTCGGCAACTGAATCGAAGATAAACTCTCAAGTGATAAAAGGGTAGTATCATCTACCGATGCCCTGACGTGCATGCACTGAGGGGGGAAGGGAGAAGACTCGTATAGATCTCGTAATAGATAACAAAAGCAACTTGGGTGGTTGGACCCTCTTCACGTTACAATAAGCTCGGGTCATAACTATCATATTCGGTTTATATTATCGGATAATTATAATTATACTTATAACATATTATGATTTCTGAGATTTTAAACAAATGCATTTTAAAGAAAGATATATTCTACAAATCGTAAATCCCCCAAGACACATATGAATCTTAATCACTTAGATAATTTGTAGAACTTTGCATTCAACTAAACCTGGCTTCTCTGTCCCTTCTCATTTGATCTCGGGTAAAGTATCGGACTGATTGGTCGCCGCGGGGTCCCATTTGTTATTAGCAACAGGAACATGACATTGTTATCGTCGATTAATGCCATATGTTATATATCCCTATCGTATATAACTGTTACATAACGCTCGCGTGCCCAGGCGTACACATTCGCGTATGTGCCCTAATCCGGTTCTACTTTTTAAAGTTTTTATTTTTGAGTGTGAGTTTTTCTTTAGATTCATTTCTTTTATTTATTTAGATTGTTAAAGTTATATGGTAGCAGAGTATAAACAACGCAAACCAAATTGCTAACACAGATTGATACTCCGAGAAAAAAGATCGTTTTCTTTCTTTTTAAGGTCGCCGCCGGAAAGCCCATATGGGCGACCGTACACTCAAGTCGGGCCATCCTAGAGCGTCCCGCCGAGATTTTTTCGTCGATTTTTTCCAGCTTTATTGGTGGAAGACCCCAAGTGCCCCTTCGGGCATTATTTCAGGCACGAGCGGGCACCTGGGTAGAACCACCGACCTTCCGTAAGCCAGCTGGATGGCTTCCTCACATGAAAGATTTCGACCCGAGTGAGGATCGAACCTACAGCGGTGAGGGACCTGTGATCTCAAGTCAACGACCTTAACCACTCAGCCACGGAGGCCCCCTGACAAAATTTCTACCTACCTACATACCTTATATACCTACCTCATGGTTGAATGCATAATTCTGCTTAAGCCGGTGTAAGGGACTGAAGACGGTAGGTCTACGAGCAGACTCACTGTAACATTTTCAATTGGCCTTGTTCCACGACCATTGGCTTTTTGAAATCTGTGTAATGGATTTTGCCCTGCTTTGAATTTGGGTTTTCAATATCAAACTACAAAATTCAAAGCTACCGACAGCTTAATTTATCAAATGCAACATAATAACTAACGTCGATCAGTCACAGATGCATATTGTTCTAAGAGTAGAGTCGTTTGAGTTCAAACCACTTGCCCGTCACCACTGTGGATTCGATTCTCGATAGGGGCTTTGGAATTTTTCATGCGAGGAAGCTATCCAGCTAGCTGACGGAACGGCGGTGGTTCTACTCCGGCTCTTGAGGTCTTCCTCCATCAGTAAGACAGAAAAGTCGCTATATGATCTGTGTTTGTGCGACGTACCCCCCCCCCCCCCATGAAATAAAATAAATACGTCTTTTTCGATAAATGACGTCAACGGAATGATAAATACGTCTTTTTAAATCAATGACGTCAACGACTACATAATAATATTATCATTATTATTTTTCAATTCTGTAGCGACAAAAAGTTTCTGTTGTTGCACAAAAAAAGAAAGAAAGAAAAAACAACAGAAACATCGTGCGTAACATTGTAGCTTTTATTGTTCAGTTTGTATTACATTTGAATAATGCAGGTATAGTAAATTAGTTACAAGTGTATTTAAAGGAACTCCACTGAGGTCCAAAAACATAATAATACAAATTTTAAATTTCTTACATAGATAAACTGATGAATTTTAATATGAAAGATATGCAAAGATAATTAAGAAACATACCCAGAAATACTATATTTGTGCTATTCTTAGCCCGATATGAGTCAAAAGCGTTGCAACGCTTTTCAATTTTGGGACATTTTTCACTAGGAGAGTAATCATTCTGGGAAAACGGAGCGAGCGCATGATCTGAAATTTTGCATATAAGTTATTTGCCTAGATCTACATCAAATAGAATATCAATCTTGAAAATTTATTTCCAATCCCGTCATGTCAAAAACCTCAGTGGAGTCCCTTTAAAGATATGAACATATTCAGTTTCGAAACCTGAATTTTCGGTACATACCGAATTACTTGCGTCATAAACTCGTAATATAATATGAAAGGAAGCAGATGAGGTTACTTGTGTTAACCTCAGTGCTTCTATCACCCTTACAACAAGAAGAATCTTTAACAATTATACTCGACCGTGGTAAACCTAGTTCAGATATTTTGCGTCATTTCTAAGTCAGTTTTGCGTAATTCTTAGTCCGTTTTGTGTGATATATTCTTAGTCAGTTTTGTATTATTTTTTAGTTGATAGTTATCTATACGGACCAATAACACTGTTTTTTGTATTTTCTGATCGCAAGATCAGTAAATACAAAGCTAACATCCACGGTCTAACACAAAATTTCCTCACATACCTAACAACGCAAAGTAGTTCTCACTCAAAACTGCTTAAAAACCAGCAATTTAAAAGAAAGAATAATTTTTAATGTAGGCAATTAACGAATTACAGTACATTTAAAGTTTAGATTAGTCAATAGAAATATGAGGTTACAATCACAAATTTCGCGGATGAATATCTATTTTACCCAAATGAAAAATGTTCGACTATTTCCGTAAAGCTTAATCAATGAAAATGCTATTTTTAGCTATGTCGATTACCGAATACTCCAGAGCGTAGTACACAAATAAATCTGACTGTCGAGTAGTGGAATATATACATGTCGGACTGTTTTGGCGAGAAGATTTTCGCTAAATTATTTTCATCAGTGTTTAACAACAGGTTTATCGTGAACAAAATACCTCGAAATTAATAAGGATTACAAACACGAAATGGAAATTCTCAATTTTAGAATTACAATGTATTTGCATTTATTCAAGCTACATACGTATTACTTCACCGTGGTGCAGAGGTAGCGCGCTCGTTTAGGGTGTGAGAGGCAACATTTTTTTTTAAATGTCTTTTTTAAGGAAGTAGCCACGATATACAAGGATAAAGTTTGGCTGTCATAAAAAAATGAAAAATGATTTTTTGATGCAAATCTAGGCATGCAAAATTCCATATGTATCAATCTCAAACTGTTATAGAAAAAAAATCTAAACGCAGTCTCTGCGTACGATGAATTATAGTATACTAGTATACAGTACAAAAATAAACTTATACAGGAAAGATCAGAAAATACCACAGAGCACTGCAGCCCTTTGATTTATATAAGTTTACGTATCTTTAACCATAAACATATGTTTAAACTTCCATACAGTTTGCTTTAGTTATTTTAGTTGAAACAGATTTTTATTTATTAATACGACACCAATAGCACTTTTTCCGAAGTAAGGAATAATTTCAGCGCTATGTTTTAACAGTTGTCAGCTTAGCTCTATAGCTTTAGTTACAATATTTATACACATATTTTCTTTTAAGGAAATTACATGTATTGTTCATGGGGATAATAATTTCTTCATCTTTTCAATTACATGATTTATGTTCTTTTGATTGTCTATTATTAACTAATAAAAAATTCGCCATCGTTTCATTTATATAATTTATGTTCTTTGATATTTTTTTATTATTAACTTATAGAAGGAGCAAAATTTCGCCCAAACACCTGGAGAACCATCCAAAATTTTCTTTCAATAACTGACGGAATTAAATGAAGATAACATTGAATTTAACCTTTTTAATGTCTGTAGATTTTGTAACGTTGCAGAAAAGTATTTTTTTGTTACGAAATTCCCTGTATTGAGGCAGGGTCTTTCAAATAGAGGCAGGGTCTTTCTATTTGAAAGACCCTGATTGAGGCATGAGAATATTTATATATGAAAACGCAGCGCCAGACGAAAACATGAAAACACGACAAAGTAACAACTTTGTCGTAATTTCGCTTCTTCGGGACGCAATGTGAAGAGACTATAGATTTTAGCGTTCATTTTGCACAATTTCTGCGTTATTTGCACATGCAGGCGTTATACAGGTTGCAAATGCTTCCCGTACAATGGGCTGGCTCATTTGTATGGTCAATTAATGGTGCTATCTGTGAAGTCGGCTTCTTATAGATGCTTTATGTTACAAATATCATCCTTTAAGACTTTGGGACAAATTTGCATTCAGCCAGCATCCCATTATATAAATTTCATAATTCATTTTTGACACTTTATATCCCAGATTTAAATACGATTATCTAAATAATTTATATGGTAATTGAAAGACAGATTTCTATTTCAGTATTGCCATTTGCGCATGTAAATGTATGAATGTCTTATTAAAAGACTGGTAAAAAGATCATACCGACGTCAAGTTGCCCTTTATTAACAGGAAGTGAGTGCTGTATAATGCATGAATAATGTTGTGCCAGTAAAACTCACGCTTTTTTCTTCAAACAATGATATTTTCATATTAAATATTGCATTGCTTTTCTTTTTATTGTACATAGCAGGTCAGAACACTTTGTTCATAACTGAACAAACTATTTTTTTCTCTCTCGAAAAACGAACTTTATAATTTGCTGTTAAAAAAACTGGCGGATATAAGCATTGATATTAATTCATTGTAAAGAGTAAAAATAAATTCACGAGTTGGAATGAATTGTAACCGGCTTATCTTGTAGCGCCAAATCTATTTAAAGAGTGAAATGTGCTCTGTTTTTATCAGTTACATATACTTTACTTTTGTATATATGACTCACATCATTCATTACAATTAAGGCTTTAAAATTAATCAAGTGTACATGTATTTTTAATATTTATTTTTCCCTACTAGAAGGGTACAAGAACACAATTAATAAAATATGAGTACATGTTGGCAAAGATAAAATTGCAGACAAAAGTATATACATGCAATATACCTAGTGCTTTCCATGCAAAAATATGTGATATATCAGAATGAGACATGGATCATGTGCAAAAAGTGGAAAACGGAACACTTTATAATAGTGAGTTCACAGTGCCTGCTTGCTTAGCTAAATATTATCCAGAATTGGCTGCGACCAAGCTGGAAACTCGGAATTTGAATTGAAGGTAGATGGCAGTTAAAGTCCGTGGTAAATCTAACTGAAGTTCAGATACTCTTATGTTAGCATGTAGACATAACCATTTGACAATTCCAGAAATCGTAACAAAATGACATTTCTGAGGTTATATATAATGTGTAAATTAATCAAATCAAGAACATGATAGCCCGTGATCAAAGACGAACATCATTGCAACGTGAACAATTCTAAAAAGTAAAAATTGTATTTAAATTGTTTTTCTTTCTAAGAGTTTAAACGTTGAATAACAAAACAAAAAAGTGACCGAGTCCAAGTCACTACCAGTATTATAAATGAACCACATTTCACGGAATGAGATCCTTTTCCCGATATGAGATTAAGCTTGAAGTGACATTTTCCGAAATTTTTTTTTAGATTGTTTTCATTACAAACATCAAAAATAACATTCTCTCGTAGACCTCGCTTTAATGAATATTGATACTATAGCAACTCGGCATTGGCTGAATTTAGTTCATTTAAAATACATTCAATTTCGCTCATGAGATCATTTGTCTGTTGAAATGTTTCTTGTGTCTTTATGCTTGACCTTTTCACAACTGTTGACATACCTTGACCTTGGTTACTAAGAGCCATTTTGTCCATTTTGCTGTTACTCTTGGCCATGTCAAAAGCAAAGCATGGTTTCGCCTTTGCAATTACTGCCGATTCCAAAGCCCGAGTGAATTGTTTGTCACTCGGTTCTTCTCTGTTACTTAACGGTAATGATCGGGTTCTAGAATGTTTATTCGCCGGTCTATGGCGGATGTGGTGCCTAGCAACCGATTCCCACACTGCCTTTTCTGTCAGCATTTGAAGTTCTGCTCCCATGGTCTCAAGCTCTAATTGCATCATCTCTGCTTCCTCTCTAAGCTTTGTAACTTCTGCATCTCGCTCTTCTAAATGTTTGGATTTGTCTCGGAGCTGTTGATAAACGCTAAGAAAAGAAGCATGACCGTTGTCGCGATACCTTTCAATCGCAGTTGTACCTGAAAAACAATAAAAGGACATATTAACTTACTTAGCAATTACAGAATATATACACAATTTACAATTTGCTGTAACAAGAGCATTGTGATACCTGCAATGGTAAAATTTACGTAAGTTTAAAACATTTATCACTAGTATAAGCATAGAGGAAACCATTTAAAACAGACACAACTGATTAGGTCATCACTTTCGATAATAAATAGTTAAATACATGTACAATGTACTATTTACGGCCATGACTAGTGACATGTCCGGAGACCATATTCTCAGTGCCTCAAAGGTCGAAAGGACCCTTATTAAGCATATACAATAAATCGTATACATATGCCAAATTAGACAAGATCATTAGCATACAAGAAGAAAAGAAAATAACAGTAACACTGAATCTCTCAGCTTGAATAAAATATTTACAACAAAGTACTCTTCTACGTGGATTAATCAATTAAAAAGTTTATAAATCGTCATCAACCCATGTTTTCAAGAAGAAGCAAATAGTCTTACCTACAGTACTGTACGTTTTGCCATAGATTTGTACAGCATCTACATTAGCAAGACTAAGTTCCGGCAACCCTTCCTTGGCCATCTCGGAAATTTCTTGAACATATCTCTCCTGTAACATTAGTGTAACTACAACCCTCTGTCCAGGTTCAATCCCGACTATGTACACAAAATGTGCAGGCACAAATATCACGCTGGCTGTCTTAAAGCGCACAAGCTCCAAGTCCTCTCTTGTCAGTCTTGTAAAGTCCCGCCCACTTATAAAACACTGGATCTTTCCAAAACCTTTAGCTGAAAAAATCAAAAAAGCAAAACAACATAGCATGAATTGATAAAAGTGATAAGCAGAAGAACTCACACGTTATTACTTTTAAAGTAGGCGTAGATAGTTAGATATGAAACCATTGTACATTATATTTAAAATTATTATATGTCATTCATTGCATTCTTCAAATATGTTCTCGATAATTTGTTTGCGGCAAGAAAAGATTACCACCCCCTATCCAACCCATCCAACGAAAGATCGTAAAAACAAGAGCAACATTGAAATGACTCAGAGGAAGGAAGTGACACCCATTGATGTGAATATGGTTAGAATGTCGAGATTAAAATATCTATGTTTATTCAATTTAGTTTCACTAACGCGTGGCAAGCAGACGTTGCTTCCTAGTTAACATGTATACATTTGTATTAGACTAACTTGGAACATCCTTGTCTTGATAGAAGAAAACTATATCATGATGATGTCTTGTGTATTGTACTGCTTTAACAAACAGATCTGTATCATCCAGACGCATGATGAGTTCTTGCAGATGATGAAGGTTATCTCGGCTAACCAGACGATGTTTCTGAAGAATTTCCATAAGTTGTGGAGGTGGAACCAGACCAGTCATTTCAAGAATACCACTGCCTGGAAAAAAGTTTAATAATAACATATCAACGGAAGTTCGCCTCGATATCTATACAAATTGACCGAATTTTTGAATTGTGTATGTGTTCATGAACTTTTTTTCTCGATTCAATATAACCTTTAAGATAAATCACACTGTATCAACAACATCCAGATACTATGATATACTATGATTTTGTTAAAAATGACCTGAATGGATCTTATTTTTTTAAATCATGTCATGTTAGGTAAATTTATCATTACCATATCTATAAACTATAAATGAAAACGTAAATGAAAAAATGTTAAGTAAATTTGAGTACTGTAATAATAGAAGAGAGAAGTTAATTTCAAAGATGTATTGTAAAATTATTGTTTTTGAATAAAGAAGTGTTGCCATACATACTTTATTATGCCTTTCTAAAGAGATCAAATGTAAAGTTGGCCAAAAGAAAATACACAACGTGAAAACAGCTAATTCATTAATACTTGACACTGATAAAATAACGTCTACAAATATTTCCCACCAAGCAAATTCATTCTGTAATACATAATAAACAGATATGATTTTTACTGAAAACAAACCTGCAAACATTGAAAGGATTTCATCGAGATCACAGTCTTGCAAATGCTTTACGACTTCAACAATGAGTCTCTGGAAGTCATTGTCTATAGGATCTTCGTCTACAACACCGTGTTTGTCTGCTCTGTTTGGCGTCTGTTTTGTCACGTGAGTACTTTGTTCAGACTTGTATAGTTTGATCTGCTTCTTTGCTCCTTCAGCTGCCTTACTGATCTTTTCCTGGTGATTATAAAGCATCGATAGCTGGTTCTTTAATTCCTCGGATTCAGCATCGTCATTTATGGAATTAACCGGAGACCTTAAGCCGTCTGCTTCTTCACCTATATTTCTCACAAAAAGCTGCGTCTCTGGGCCGTTAGCGCATATGATATCATGTATAAGTTTACCGCTACATTTACTTGCTTCACTTCGGCTGTCGTCTGCTAATTTTGCGAATCTGATCAACGTTGTTTCGTCTGTTTGTGTTTCATAAAACATAGCGGTGTCGTCAGTATCTGGATTCAGAGTTAAAACAATATCTTCGGGGTCCTTCTGATTTATCTCGTCTTCAATGTTTGCAGATCCGCCCCGACTTCCATTTTCAAAGTCATCTGACACTCCAGCAGTTGAATAAAACACATC
Source organism: Ruditapes philippinarum (assembly GCF_026571515.1). Classification (NCBI taxonomy): domain Eukaryota; kingdom Metazoa; phylum Mollusca; class Bivalvia; order Venerida; family Veneridae; genus Ruditapes; species Ruditapes philippinarum. The sequence continues at coordinate 77,786 of NW_026855530.1, forward strand.
TTCGCTTAAATCAACACTTAATCTAATATGTTTTTCTTCTATTTCACTAGAAGAAAGTTTAACGCGTTCAATAAGTTGAGATTCATCTACTATCACGTTGTCAAGGTGATGACCATCCTCAAACTTACACGCAGAAACAACTCCGACTTCTTGCAGAAAGTGATCATTTGCATAGTGCGGCCTGACATTGACTCTCTCCCCGAGATATCGTGCAGAAGCTAAAACAAACAAAAATGTCAAGTTGGCATGTAAAATTCATATAGCGTCTCCTGAGAAACTGAAATTCTAATTTTAATATTACATTGTATTACTAGAGTGTACCTTTGTTGAATTCATGTTTAAACATTCTTTAAATTATTTTATATGGAAATGCCTAATGCTAGTTTAAAGACAAACTTTCTTTTCCTAAAAGAACAAAAAAGTTTTACTCACCGCTCATTTTAATGCCTACAAGAAATAAATCTCTATAGAATGATACAAATGTTGACTTTTAAGTTTGCTCATGCTTTGTTACACAATATTTTTGCAAGCATTACTTAAAGCACATAATTGGAAAACAGAACATATAGCCATTTCACATGTATACCCTTGCATTAAATATGAAAAGAAATGTTTATCTTAACTTTAAGCATGGTCACTTTCATTGTTACTCTATAGTACTTTAGTATATCATGTTTAAAGTGTAAAAAAGACAATAAGCCTTGGTATTTAAATGTAATGTAACAGTATAATTGTTACCGACAATAACATTAAAAGATTTCAGGGCGGGAAAAATATTTATTTACTATGTAGTACCAAACTATTCATTTATTTATTCATATTTTCGTTCGTTCGTTTGCTCAATCAATTAATCAATCAATCAATCAATCAATCAATCAATCAATAATTTAATGTGAAATGAGATTTTCATAACATATCCAGATATATAAAATATAAGTTAAAAAGCTACGGAAAAGAGATGAAATTTGTAAACACCAAATTTGAATGCATTCCCTCTGTATCTTGATTGGGTTGACCTTGACCTTCTGATTAAAGCTCTATGATATTTTACAATGAATTCTTGTACCAAAGTTTAAATGGACCATAAACTAAAAAAATGTTCGACTATTAAAGGCCAAAATTTTTACCCTTTGATCGTAACTGTGACCATATCATTTAGCCCTTAAATCATTTGGCAATACTTATTCAGCTAATTTATTGATATCTGACATATTTGTTTCGAAATGTATATACTTGTATCATATTTCTAAAGCTGACATCTGGTTTATTTAGGCCAACATTTGGTCTTCCACAGAAGAGTGCGTAAGTTTTCATCAGCTATCATTTGGTGTTCCTCAGATTACATCATCTGGTTTATTTAATCTAACAATTAGTCTTCCGCAGACAACTGATTAAGCCGACAACATCTAGTTGATTTGGTCTTACACAGTTTAGCACTAAAGCTTTCATCACCTAGTTTATTTAGGCCAAAATTTGGTCTTCCACACGAAAACCCTAAAGCTTTTATACTTTGGCTATTTAGGCCAACATTTGGTCTTCCACACCCAAGTGCATTAACCCTTTACCTCATATATACGCGAAACAAACGCACTTTCGACTCCCCCCCCCCCTTTTTTTAGGCCTGAAATAGTGAAAAAATGTCCTATTTGGGCCCCAAACACATGTTTTCGTTTGAGAAATGTTGCTAAAAAAAAGTGAGCACTTTTTCGGCGCCGCCCAACATCCAAAAGATACATCAGGGGGTTGCCAGAAGAGGAATGTGCCCCCTTCTGTTTGGGGGGGGGGGGGGGGGTGGGGGTTGAAGGGGGGAGGGGCGGAGTCCCCCTCATCGCCAAGAAAATTTTGGACTTGTGAGAGGCTTAAAATGACCCCAGGTCGATCATAAGGTATTGTGTAACCAACGCTGAAAAGCCTTTGACTCTATCTCAATCCCTTGAGAAATTGCAGCACTTTGAAATAAGTTTTGATGGAAAAAATCGAGGCAAAATAGTGATTTTTTTGCAATTTTGAGATGTCCCCTCGTTGCCATGGTAACAGGAAATTTAAGACTGAGCATGTCGTTACAAAGGCAATGGTCCAGTCTACATTTGTGCCAAGTTTGATTAGTATTGAAGCATTTTTCATAGTTTCATAGCAGTTTGAACTTGTAAGAGTGAATGGCCATTTTTCACAATATGCTCATGGGGGAAAGGGTTAACTGACATCAGCTTACATTTTGTCTTCTACAGACAAAAGCTAAAGCTTATATCATCTGGTTTGAACAATTTTGTTTGTTACAAACATTTGATATTTAACAGACAAGAGTGCTAAAGCTAACATTTGGATTCCACAGACAAAGTAACACATACACAACTCCCATAATAAATGAAAACTAAATGTAATATAAATTAATTTATTATCTTTAAACATTTTGTCTAATAAATACAGTGAACTTATTTTCTAATACTAATAAAATAACAAAAGTGATTATAAATAAAAGACCGACATTAAAAATCAAATAATCAACAACAAAATTTAACAATATAGAACTACATGTATATATTGTGTATATGGTAAATTCACATCTTTACACCAACAGGAATATTGATAGAATCAAAGACAGAGGTGTAGGTGTCCAAAAAGTTTCAAATATGAAAGAATTTAGGATGAGAAATATAGTGCAGTATCTAAATATCTATTGATTTATTGTACATATGTATTTATTGATATCTAATACTTTTATCCTGATACCTGTAGAAGGAAAATACAAATCTACCACATATGTTTATTTTTTTCAGACATTTCATAACACTAAAAATATGAAACTGACCTAAATACATGTATCTCACACTTTCTTTGGCAACAAAAAATTGGGGTGATTTCAAACTTTGGTATCATTTTAATCTTAATATTTAAATATTAATTGCCAACATAGAAGAATATGCATGATGAAATTGTTTAATAATTAAACACAATTTCCTGAGAGACACTTTCTTAGTAAACTACAAATGTGTCATGGATGCAAATGCCGCTATTTTCTTCAGAGTGTCAGTCTACAACCAGATAGCAATGACAGCAAGATATGGATGGATTAGGCCAAATCTATATGCCACTACAACAATAGGGGGCATTAAAAAACACATGTGATAAAACCTTTTTTGCTGGTCTGTACTTCCATATAGTCCTAACAGATACTAAAGGCGGCTATGTCAAAGCATTTGATATCTAAATTCCTCATATTACAATTTCCAAATTTAAAGCAAAGACAAGTTCATCATACAGATTTAGAAAAGTAAGGGCAAATAGCAAAACTATCTTTAATTATGATAGGAGTTTATAACTGTATACATTTTTGTATTACAACAATTATACTGATCCAATAACAAATTCAAGGATGATGAGAAAGTATAATAGTACATACAATTTTTCTAATAAATCTATATATGAGGTATATACAGCTGTCATATACATGTATAAAAGGAAAGAACATTTGTATTTGGCTGGACAACTCTGTGGGTACAGCAGCAGAACAGTATTCTAAAGGTCACAAGTTCTGTTCTTGGTCAGACTGCACTTTGTTTTCACAAAATGGCATATTACATGTAGTTGAATATACGTCTTAATTTACATATTCATATCTCAAGTTGTCAAGTTGACCTTAATGAATCATATACTTCTTTAAGCTATATCCAAGTTCATCCAGTATTATTACAATCATACAATATCCTCAAAGGGACTTCACTGAAGTTTTTTGACATGATGGGACTGGAAATATTTTTTCGAGATTAATGTTCAATATGATATTAGTTTAAACGAATAACTTGTGTGCAAAATCTCAGATCATTTGCTCACTCTGTTTTTCCAGAATAATTATTTATTTAAATTGTGAAAAATGACCTAAAATTGAAAAGCGTTACAATGTTTTTCACTCAAATCAGGCTAAAAATATCATAAAAATATGATTTTCAATTTACACCCTATGTTAGAAAAGAGCTAAAAAAATCATGTTCTCTTCATTTCTTTTTGAACTTTAATTGCCAAGTGAAAATGAATCAAATGCTAGACATTGGTACAGACATGAAAACATGTTAACAATAACTGGGCAAAGCCTTGTTACTATTCTCAGATATTCCCATCTTTGTTTGTTTTAATGTTTATTATGCCCAATTTAACACACTTTGCTCACAGCTCTGATACTCTCCCTATTGAGCTAACCAGATGGACTTATATTCATATCTGTAACAGCAACCAGTTTCAGATTCTTTTATAACATTGTCTGAGTAACACTACTGTGCAATGAATTATTAGTCACGGATACATTTAAAAAATCAACATATATCAAAAGGTGGCAGTTAAGATGCATGTACATGTAGGATTCAGGTCCATATATAATAAGACTAGTGACTAGGAACTAAAAATACTGAAAACTAATAACTTATAAGCCTCTCTGTCTCCTACTTTGCCTGAAGTAAGTATATAGCCCAGGAAAAGCATTTATACAGTCAGTTTTATAAACATTTCTCATGGCAAAATAGTGACAAATCTTTGTTAACAGGAATCTAAATTTTGAAGCTTATTTTGAAATACCACGCAGGAAGTTTTTCTAACTGTAATGTTTGTCACTTTTCATTATTTGTAGTTGTATGTTGAAAATGGTTCACTTTTAGACACAAAGAACAGAATCTTATCAAGATCTAACAATTTTTCATATTCAGTTTTGCTTCCAAAACAATGTTTTGCAAATTCTTCTAACCTCATACAATGTAGTTGTGTAATTCAAAGCTTTTTGGCATAAAACTTGCAGGATTTATTGTCTCCTGTATTTTTGAACACAACCTCTCCATCTACCTTATAGTCTTCATAATTCACACAGTACATCATTTCAAAGCCAAATTTCTCATAGATTTTTTGGGAATAATTAGAAGTACCCTCTCCTGTGATACACACAGGGTCAAGGCCAATATCCTTCACATATAACATGGCAGCTTTCATCAATATCGATCCTAAACCTCTGTTCCTAAAATCCCTGTGAATGCCCAAGTTGATAAAATTAACAGCTATGTCAACTCCAAAATATTTATAGACATCCATTTCTGACTGCTTGTGACGTAAGAATGTTAGCACTTTGCGAATTCTTTCATCTTCAATACTGTCCAAATTTAAGGTGTTGCCTCCAGCTTCTATAATTTTAATGGTCCTAACTCCGATAATTTGTTTTGTGACATCTGATACTAGTAACAATGACAAGTTGTCTTTATATCTTTCCAGTAGAAGTTTCCTTCTACACTCGTTCATTACCAAACCAACTGATTTGGACAAAGTTTCATCTGCAAAGAAATGTTCCCTTAAGAAATCAACCATTTCTTCTGCTCGTTCATCTGATGCCAGTTCAAAATGCATATCTGTCAATGCAAAACTTGAGTTGATATCTTCGACAATCTAAAAATGGAAAAAATAATATCAAACATTTAAAATCATCAGGTTTATACATTTCAAGTAGGCAAAAGGTAATAGTTGCATATTGGTCAATAAGCGGTGAGAAAATTATCACCACCTAGCCCTCTACTGTAAAACCAGAAATTTTCATGGGGTATTTATTTTCTCTATTTTTTGCAAAATTGAAGATTATTGTAAAAATAAAAGTATTCTAAATCATGCTTTACCATATAAATTTACAGTATTTTCTAAATTAAAGGTAGATATTTGCAAATATTTAACCTTGCAAATAAGTCCAAAATGTAAATTTTGCGAAATTTTAACTTTTGACCTTCCGAAATATATTGTTTTACCTTATACAAAAAAAATAAATAAAAATACAACAAATAAAGTTATGTTCTTTAATTAAGATAATGACGAACGTTAACTATCTAATGCATCTGAATTATTCTTGTTGACCTTTGTATGTTCTGAAATGTTCGTTGTAGAATTAAGTTAAAAGGTTGTTTCATGGAAGACAATTACCATTCGGATCATTGATGATTCCGTCGTTTTTACCACTGCGCATACTCGTTTCTTCAAACAAAAAAGCATGATGACATGCGTGTTCCAATAGAATCTAGTTAATTAAGAGATATTAAACTAAGTCTTCTGCTCACTTTTAGAGATACATGTAACTAAACCTATATTAACGCCCCAGTTTTTTTTACTGTTTAACAGTGTTTAACACTGTTTAATACCAAGGGTTTAACAAGGCAGTTTTAACAATTAATTTGATTAAATATATGAAAAATAAGTGTTACCTTTAATAGATCTTTCCTGCATTTCAATTTATTTGCCATTTTCCCTCCGGTTCTATGAGGAAAGAAATATTTTGAAAATAAGGATAAATCTAATTACATCACAAATGGCAAATTTGATATCAGGGGAGGTAACTATTGTAAAATAAATACGTATCCCAACCAGTTTAGTTGAAATATGAATTATTTGATTAGAACAGGGTCATTCCATTTGAAAGACACTTGTTTGAAAGATATCATTATGCTATAATATATTTGTATAAAGTTTTTTTTTTTCACGGCGCCTTTTACTGAATCATGAGTCATTAAAATTATAATCATTCTTTATTTGCCAAATGAGTAAATAAATTCCTGTTTAAGAGAACGGGAATCAAGTAATTTAACGAGAACTCCATGTAAATATTTAATATACGGTTATTTGTGTATAAATCCGTAACATGTCACTTTTTGTTCCGCCTTTGTCATGTCTGAAATGATACCGAAAATGTTTGTGATATTTTGGGTATTTCAAATTTCTGTTCGAAAGACCCCCGCTATATCGAAATAACGTTCTGAATCTTAAAATTATTTTTCTACTACTGTAAAGACTTTGAATTATTTGATTGGGTTTATATAATTGTAAGAAATACGTGATATGAATTGGTATAAATGGTTAACACAGTTTCTTCTCACTTCCCCTCGGAGCGTGCACGTCGCTGAGAAGGCACAAGGCAACGGCAGAAGATTTAAAGATTTTGGGATGGCAAAAAATAAACAAAGTCCAGAACTTGAACTGCGGACCAGCTGCCGGTGTCCTGACTAAGGGGAGTGGCCCTACGACGTAGGCAAAGACGACGAGGATGGTGTGCTAGGGTGCGTGAGCTCCTAGCACAATCACCCACCGATAGACGGCTTGTAAGACAGGCCCTTTACTTGGCACCAACAACCCTTTCATGGGCTACCTCCTTTCATTATTCTCAGGTTACTGTACATTTAGGTTCTCATTGACTGCCGTACAGTGACTTACATTTGGCTCAAAATTCATATCTTTGGCTAATACTCCATGGAAATTGCATGGAGATAAATTATCACCACTTTATGCTTCAAGATGAAACCTTTAAAGGCATGACTGGTCTACATTTACATGTATACGTTTAACTGTCAAACTTAACATTTCTTTATCTGAGACGCTGCTGGTGTTATGGTTGTAGTGAAGCTTGCTGCTCTTCGCTGTACCATTTCTTCTTTATATATAAGGTTTTTATTTGTTTGGGTCGTCAGACCAAACAAATAATGGTAGCGAAATTTCAGACCCTGATGCTGTTAATTGCAAATGCCGAAAGTAGTCCGCTTTTTTGAAGCGGTTACTTCCCTTTATATGTACACAAACGCCGAAAAATTCAGGGGAGATCACTGCGTAAAGATGGTCAAATGACAGGCGCATTAATTTTCAAGCAAAATAGTTCCCGAATGATCGAAGATTTCTAATATTGTTTTATTCTTTCATAGATATACATGCTTATAGTAAGCTCCATGATTATTTACATCTGTGTTAAACAACAGTTAGCGTCGAAATAATAAGGGTTACAAACCCTAATTTAGAATAATATGGTTTTCTTCAGGCCGTTAACATATAACTTCACCGTGATGTTTGCGCGCTCGCTTAGGAAGCGAGAGGTCTGGAGTTCAAATCCCAGTTAAGGCAACTCATTTTTTTCAAATTGTTTAAGTCAAATAAACATTGAATTGAATGTCAGTGTTGCAATTAGTCTTATAGCCAATTTACTACAATTAAAACACTGGAAAGCATTGGTGGCACTATAAAAACAAATTGGTTTATAATCTCACAAACTTTACCTTTCTGACATTCTGAGACCCAAACAAATTCAGCGCCTTCTGTGCTTTGATTTGTGGTGCAGCAGTATTATAAGTTAGATCGAGCAAGAGATGTGTAGGCGTTGGTTTTAATTCCACAGCTTGTGCTTCTCAAGTTACGTTTTAGGAAGCCTAGCATTTTGTTAGTTTTTGCATGGTGATATTGTCAATGTGTTGTTTCCAACCAAGGTCTGATTGTAAGTCCACACCTAAGTATTTTGATATCTGTTCTTCAACCAGAGTTATACATTTCAGGATATAGTTGGTCCGGAGAGGAGATTTCGCCCTGGTTACTCGCAGAACGCTGCATTTCTGAGGGCGAGTCCATGCCCCACAAGTGTTCCCACCTGGCTAGACAATCCAGGTCAACTTGAAGCAGCTGCTGGTCATGGATGGACTTGATCTGGCGATAAAGGATGCAGTCGTCTGCAAATAATCGAGCACTCCCTGGGTAAGGAAGAGATCCATTGGAGAGTCCTGCCTCGGTTACCATATTTATGGAACTTCTTGAGGAGTCTCTGATGTGGTGATATGTCCGGGGTTCGCACTCGACAGCGAAAGCTGCTTTTTGTGCCTTCCCTGGCGGATGGACCCTCATTAAGTATAGACTACATACATACAAGACACAGTTTATTGTGTAAAAAGATACGATTGAAAGAATGGAAACATATTACAGCTTGAACACACATGTGCTTAAAGGTAGAGCCGCGTCATTTTTGTAAAACAGTTAAATGACAACTGAGCTCTTTATAATGTAAAACTTTATTAGACCTACTTTCAATTTATACTAAATTCTACAATGTTTCATCAAAGACATACAGTTAATAATTATTATGTACCCAGCCTTTAAAATGAAGTCGAACATTTCATGCAGATTGCTTACGGCTGGGGTTTGCTGCATGAGACCGAATGTCCCATATGTACAATGTGAGCAGCGCCGAATCTCTTAAAGGGGCTCCACTGAAGTGTTTCGACATAAGGGGACTGGAATGAATTTTTTTATATATACAGTATTCATCATTGTTAAATCAGTTGATTGATACATTTCCATTTCATCGCTATTTGAGATACTTTACTTTTTTGTAGACCACTCCACTAAGTGTCCCAGTTGTTCTGTGTAAGAATTTCAAATTATATAATTTTAGGCCTCAGACTACAGAAAAGCTTCTTTAAAGTTGTATGTGGAGGAGGGAAAGGGTGCCGGGCGACATGATAATTTTATTATTCTTAAATATTTCAAACTCTTATTAAATAAAATAATAAAAGAGTGTTTCGTTATTTTTTACTTTCTAATATTACGGAATGCGTCAGAAAGGATTGGAATTGAAATTATTACGACATGATTTTATTTTTGTTCTTACTTTGCGTGGTGAAAATGAACGTGAATGAATCGTAAAGTATTTTGCCGTCATTTGATTTAATTACAATGTGGGTTAAATTAGCTGAAATACGAAAATCCCGGCCACATTGTAAAGTTTATTGGTATTGTATAATTTCAATCAAGTTATAGAGCTTTTAGGCCCACTTTAAATTACACTATCTTTTTTCTATTTTCTTGATAGGGTGTAACGATCTCTAAAAGAAGGAAATTATTTTTGACACCATAAATAATCATAATAGTTTACGATTTCGAAAAGTAAATATGGGACCAATAGTTCGAAATCATTGTATTGAATAACCATATATACACCCAGGATTAAATACCATTACTAATTTATTTATGTATTAAAATCGTATATGATTTCATATTGGCAACAAAATAAACAATGCGTTCAGTGACCCCGGTCATGGTTTTATATAAAGAAACTTAAAACACCATAACCCGTTCATTACCGAAATGCAATGACGTGTGAAGTATACGCAGAGTAAAATAGATTATATACACGGTGGATAATAAAACTTAAAACTTGAAATTGATTTTCTGATTCGCTTTACTTTAAAGTTTATACACGCAAACGAAAAATTTATTCATGAAATTTGTTTTAAACTTCGTGTTCGGACATTGATGTTGTTGAATAGCTTAAATTTAACAAAAGGAAGTAGATGTTACAAAACGGTTAGCGTCATTCAAACGATAAAAGTGGTCAGTGTTTACGTGTGTTTTTTTTAAATATAATTATATATTATTTGGGATAGGAAAACACCTAAAATATAGAAGAAACTAGCAACGGCTATGATTCACGAGGTAAGGTAGGTTATCTGTCTGGTTTATACAAATTAGCTAAATGTTTATAAATACATTCTCTCAGTATCAATGCGCTTTACTTTATGAAACTTCAGGATCTAATACATCATCTTGATACACTTTTTACATACTGGTATGTGTGAATAAAAATGCGATAAATGCGATTACGCCATTATTTGTAAATTTTCTTTCAGAATTAATATTTCTTCCTATATCTGTCAATAAAAACACTTCCTGCTGTGGCTTTCACGGAGAGAAACGTATGTTTTGTGATGTACATGTACGTACATGTGAACAAAAAGGATTATCGGAAATAATATATATTTTAATACATTTAAAAATGTCAAGATTTCTGTTTTTGTTTATTTTTTAGATTATGTCGGATAGCAGCTAAATAAAGAGTGACTTTATAAAGTCTGGTTATAAAGTAAGGACTTATATAAAAATATTGTGGAAATCGTGCACAGTACACGTGAATACCGTGCAGAATGGGATCTCTAACGTCAAAAGTGTCTAAAGCCCTCTCATCCTGGAAGAACTGTCCGGCTAGGATCGCTATGATAGGTCTAGATGGCGCAGGTAAATATTCTCTGTCATTCCTTAACATTTTACCCTACGAATTTTGTAATGGACTTGCCCTGTTTCGAGTTTTGAATTGTCCATTTTCAGATTGAGGGATGTTCATATCGAACTATTAAAACTATAAATATAATACATTTGTAATATTGTTTGGTTAGACGATCCGGACATGGCGATTCGCCTGATCTACAAAATGTCTACAAAGTTATAGTAGTTCCTGTTTATATGATGCGTATAACTTCTTGAGTTTATTTTGTATTTTCATACGTATTTGTTTAAACGAACATAACTAATGTATACATGACTAAATATTCTTTTTATTCTAATACATGTACATATATCCAATATTCTGATTACGAACAGGGACTTGGATTCTTTCATGTGAGGAAGCTATCCAGCTAGCTTACGGAACGTCGGTGGTTCTACTCAGGTGCCCGTTCGTGCCTGAAATAATGCACGGAAGGGCACCTGAGGTCTTCCTCCAACAGTAAAGCTGGAACGTCGCGATATGACCTATACTGTGTCGATGTGACGTAAAACCCAAAACAAACAAACAACAAGGTTTAGTCAGATGAAAATCATACACATTTTTTACATCAATTTTGATTACATCGGTTACATTATCTATCTATTTTGCAATTTCTCTATACCCAATCGACAATAAGTATGGATAAGTGGATAAGATTATTTGTTTAATTTATCAGCTTGTTTTATTGCGTCGATAGTACTTTATTACGTTTTATTGTACATGTTTTTAGTCTTTAAAGCTGCATATCTTTAGATGAACAAAAATATTTCAAGAAAATCAAACTTGAGAAAAGTGTTCTAAGGTTTTAAGAAAAGTAAAATATTCAAGATTTAAGTAATGATATACATGGTATGTGCGATTGTTGACTGTTTTTGCAGTATTTTTCACCATATTTATTCTGCGTGAATAACGGAGAAAGGGCCTTTTTTATATTTTGACCTCTTTTTGGTAATTGATTGTATGTGTAAATTACTTTTTTGTTCACTTCAGAATATTTTTCTTTTAAGCACTTTTTCAAAATTTTTATGAAAATTGGCATGAATCTAGAGGCGTGCTGCTTTAATCTACACGCGTAAATGAGCTAATAATTAGGAGTGTATTGAACTTTAACGAATTCTTTCCAGAATTACTCACCAAACAATAAATTTTGAGAAGTGTACCCGAAAAGGTTCTGTTCAAGTGTTTGCAGCGTATTACTATCTCATTATTTCAATTACAGTACATGTATAAATTATATAGATCTACATGTATGGTAAAAATTGTATCGGCCACTCCTTCTACCGGTGTGGTATTTTAAAATAAATAGTCCGTCTCACGCATGGCACAACTGTGTTAAAAGGATTGTTTAAATTTTAATAAAACTAAAGTACACTATTAATATATATATATATACATTTTTAGCTAATTTGATTAAACTGTATGGTTATTTACAGATTTATGATTATGTATACATTTATCATTATCCTATTCTTTATTTCTACAGTTTTTGTTATTGTCTTGATATGTTATTGCGCAATAAGGTTATAACAACATGTACATAAAGTTTAATGTTCTATTATAATACATATGTACTGCAATTTTGTATAATCTTTTCATCAAACGATTTCATGATATAAAATTTTAGCAGAAGTTTTGAGCAAATAAAACAGCTAGACTTGGCACTTGCAGAAAATGAAACATTCCGGAAACTCTTAATAGTTCTTACAGCGGATGTAAATGATTAATTTGAATGATTTATTACACATATAGAACAATTAGAGCTAAGTGGTTGAATGCAATAACAGTTTGATATAGGCTGTCGAGAGGAAAGAAATAAGATCAATATGGGGAAATAGGTCTGATTTTCAAACACCTTAAAACCACCAAGTAATTATCATGCTTGATTGCCGTCTTCCTCGTTTTGTAAAGCAGTCATCATCATCATCATCATCATCATCATCACCATCATCATCATCATCAACAACAACAACAACAACAACAACAACAGCAACAACAACATTGTTTATGTTATCGTCGTATCACCATCATTATTATCATCACCATCTTTATCATCATCACCTTTATCATCATCTTTTTCATCACCATCTTTATCGTCATAATCTCTATCACCATCATCTTTATCATCACCATCTTTATCATTATCTTTATCATCCTCAAAATTGTTATTATTCAACGTTATTATTATCATCATCATCATCATCGTTGTTGTCATGGGTCCTCATCATCATCATCATCACCATAACCGCCACCAACAACGTAAACTGACCGCTCCGTTTTGTTCTTTAATTATATTATTATTTTGTAACCATTATTATCATCATCATTTATTATCCTGTCTTCTTCTGTGACCGCTTTTTTTCCTGAATAATTTTAAAAACGTAAGTACTAGGTGCAGTGTTAGTGAGTCATTGATTATTTGTAGACATGCCCGCAAAAGTATCCTTTACAAACGAATGAATGAATGAATGAATGAATGAATGAATGAATGACCCTAAATCTTTTCAATTATTTTTCGGTTAACGCAAATAAGGTGAATGTACCCAAAATGAAAGGCCACCTATTTTAGATACATGTTAATCTGTGTTCATGGCACAATGATAATATCTTCAAGTTCATTTACCTATGGTTTCTTTTAATCATGCATGTTATACATACTTTTGCAGGTAAAACCACTATATTGTATAGGTTTAAAATGAACGAAACCTTAACAACGATACCGACTGTAGGATTCAATGTAGAAACACTATCACCCATGAAGGGCCTCACTCTTACTGTATGGGATATGGGTGGACAGGACCGCATGAGGCCCCTATGGAGAATGTATCTTAGAGGAACTGACGGTAAGAAAAAATCAGATTGCATTTCCTAAAAAAACTTCCAATTTAAAAATTGATTTTCGTAATTCTTTCTTACATCACAGTTAAAATGAACACGGCAATGAATGATCTATTTTAGTTTCTTTTATTGCCTTCAAGGAAGTATGCATTTACAAAACGTTTGCTTTTCACTTATGGACAAATCTTTGATTGATCTCATTTTCACTTGCAGGTGTGATATTTGTAGTGGACAGTGCCGACTTAGAACGGATCCAGGAAGCGAAAGAAGAATTAATGCGCGTGCTGGATACACCGGAAATGAGAAACGTCCCTCTTGTGGTCGTTGCTAACAAACAAGATCTCCCAGGTATACTATTTGACAAATCACTGTATGATACACTAGTAACAATGTGTCACTTCACACCCAGGGGTCATAAATTTAGTGCTGTGAGGCAACTGTAAAGCGTCATTGATTCCAGCACTTTTAGTGATAAAGTTTGAATGCCGCTTAAGCAGGTGCTAAGGGGTATCAGGGATGTAACATTTTCCCACTATCCCTCATGAGCACACTCGATCAAACCGAGTTTGCATTTTTCATGCACATTGTAATTTAGTTCTTTTCATTGTTTTCGTGGGACCTCCCATTTATACCCTCTACTTTCTACTAAATTAAACTGGAGGCTTACATATGACATTCTAGGAACCCTTTAAGCCTTGATTACCAAACCAAAATTAAAAAATACTTACATACACATGAATAAATCGCAAAAATTGGCAAACCGGTATCTAACTATATATAAATTCATGTATTTGTACATTTCATTATTAAGGGTCATTAAATGTTACAAGTATACAAATTAATTGAAGCAATCAGACTGAAGTAGACTCTGTGAGCATTTTACTTTACGTATACATTATGTCAGATTTGTTTATATTGTCATGATATAAGATAATTGCATGTGGTAAAATTTGTTTGGGTTTTCTTCAGGTGCCGCTGATTCAAGCCGTATTGCAAAATATCTTGGTTTACATCAAATGGTGTCACGACGCTGGGTTATCCATGACGCATGTGCAACAAATGGGCACGGAATCGGCGAATCAATGGAATCATTAGCTAAAATAGTAAAGGAATTTAAATCTAAGCACCGATGAAGCAATTTGTTTTCTTCGTTGTATCAACGTGTGTTTTAAATCTTAAAATCTCTGCTCGATCTTGAACAGCGTACCTGGAAACACGTGTCAAATCGGTGTCTGTAACAAGACACACTAACGACCGCGTAGTTCAAGTCGTTCTATGAAGACACTTCATGTCTGTTCTACGAACTTCATGTCCGTGCCCTTGAATTACTCGAAAAAAAACACCACCAAACAAAAAAACAACCCGAGTGAATACATGGTACACGTATATTAGACTATCAAAATGATGAATGAATGTGAATAAATGTGATTTCAATCAAAACTTTACACTGTAAAATGTTTCTAGTCATTGTCTTAAAATGTTTACATATATGATATCATTATTGACATTGTTATTGTTTCGATCGTTGAAACCATAAAAACTACATAAATAATTACAATAATGGTAGATCTATTTACTGAATATCATAAAAAATTGCTATAAGCTCGAGACTTTTTTGTTAATGTAGCGAGGGACGTGCGTGTGCGCACCAGCATCATCCGTAATCTCTGTGTAAAACTGTTGACTGCATTGAAAATACTTGCAGTAAGCTATAAAAACGCAATAAATATTTAAAGAATATTGTTTTCACATATTTGTTTAGTTCCAAACCCACTGCGAAAAGAAAAGATAAGAATATACATACGTAACTTTCTCGTTTACAAATATTTACCAGTAGAAGGGAAATAACCCACTATTTCATTTGTTTGGTTGCATGTTAAACTTTGTTTAGATATTGGACAAATGTTCTAATTAGAATTTAGTTACAATATTCATGTACCAAAAAGCAGATTAGAATGAGAGATGGATTCTACAGGGAGCGCTATGAAGCAATGGTCAGCACCATCTACGTGGCAGATCTAAATCATGATTTATTAATGCTTGTCAGAATGGTTCAAAGAGCATTTTGTCAACAGAGGTCATTAGGAGTTGTTTCAGGTTGATAAGGAGATAGCTTTTGATATATTCTGGCACATCCAGTTCCCGTTCTTGCAAAATGATGTTCTCTAAAACAAAGTCTCAATATAACAGCTAATCCAATATCGTCGATAGAAAATCAAGGCTCAAAATTTAAAGTAATCTCCTATCTTATTGTATTAACTCTATAACTCAAAACGACCTCCGACAAAAAAGACAGTTTTCAAACAGGACACTCGTTAAGTGTCAGCTGATAGAAAGGAAACGGCTGTTTAAAGATTCTTCTTAGACGCAAGGATACACTTTTGAAATAGC
This sequence comes from Ruditapes philippinarum, assembly GCF_026571515.1. NCBI lineage: Eukaryota > Metazoa > Mollusca > Bivalvia > Venerida > Veneridae > Ruditapes > Ruditapes philippinarum. The sequence continues at coordinate 93,873 of NW_026855530.1, forward strand.
TAGTTTATAGTCTGTTTATATGTAATTGTAGGATTAGTCTATATGATTTAAACCAATGATTTGTTTGCAGATACTTACATGTTATATAATATGTTGTTATAATATGTATTGCAAATTGATAAGTAGTCAGTTACAAAAATAAACACGTACAGTTCAGGGTTAAGAGATCTAGGTTAAGGACAGATAACTTTATCCATTTTATCAATGCAGACTACACACATAATATCACAACTTTAAAATGAAAACGACGAAAGTTTGTTTAACTGCTGTTTTCTGCCTTTTTTTAAAAGAAGGTATTTTATCAGACTTTCCTACGGTTTCCACAAAACTTGGAGATATACATGGAGCATATAGTGATGTTGCGTTTAAAGGCAGAGAGTTCAAAGTTAAGAAGTTTCTTGGGATACCGTTTGCAAAGCCTCCTGTAGATAAACTTAGATTCAAAAGACCAGAACCAGTTGGAACGTTGTCACCAAATCCGTTTCCAGCGATGAAATTCGGATCATCTTGCGCTCAAGTCGATATTTTTGGAATGAAAAGAGCAGAAGATTCGCTAGAGGAAGACTGTCTTTTTCTGAATATTTTCGTTCCGGTACAGAAACCAGACAAAACAACTGGACATGCTGTTATGGTATATTTGCATGGTGGTGGTTTTTCGTTTGGAACCGGAAATCGATACATCGGGGACCGTTTAGCATCAGTCGGAAATGTTATTGTTGTAACAATAAACTACAGGCTTTGGATATGGGGCTTTTTAGATGGGATTATGGGACCAACAGATGGCATTCAAATGGGTGAATGAAAATATTGGATCTTTTGGAGGGGATAATGAAAGGGTGACCATATTTGGGGAATCGGCAGGGGCTATAAGTGTTGGGTTTCATGCTCTTTACCCACCAAACAAAGGTTTTTTTTCAGAATGTCATCGCAGAAAGTGGCTCTCCAAGTACATTAAATATGCTCGAGAATTTCAAAGAAAATGTACAGCAGGCAAAATATCTGGCAGAATTGATGAACTGCAATGTGGACAATGTGGACCTTGTATTTGAATGTATTCAGAACAGGGATAGTGCGGCTATTGTTGCAGCCTTCAAAGAAGCTTTGAAAGATCCTCGCTTATTTCTAAATGTCATATTCACTCCTACAATAGATGGAGTAATAGTGAAAAGTTCTCCTGCAGAGCTAATGGAACAATCAAGAAATGGTGTTCCGAGTGAAGTGACATTTTTTAGATCTTTGGTTTTTATGAATGGTTTAAATGGGGATGAAGGTGGTATGTGGCTTCATATGGCGGATGGTAATTAGGACAGCTATGAAGACTTACATTTAACACAAGAAATGATGGATTTCGCGATCATCCCGTCAATAATGCCACTGGTAACTGCCTCTTATGGCGGCTTGGATTCGGACGTGCTGCAAACACTCATCAGTTCAAAATACAGAGATTGGAAAAATCCTTACGAATCTAAAAATATCCGAGAAAAATTTGTAAAACTTATGGGAGATATATATTTTAACGTTCCCGCTATTGAATTTAGTAAAGTGCATGTGAATGGTTCAAATGCTGGAAGTTATCTGTACAGATTTACAGCGGCTGTCGAACGGCATTTAGTACCTACTCCTAGCTGGGTACATTCTGGTAACCATGGTGATGAGATTGGACCCGTATTTGGCTATCATTTAGGTTATGATGGGTTCGGGGAAGGATATGCTCCTCCGCAGTGGGAATGGAGCTTGTCTGAAAGAGTTATTGCATTTTGGTCAAATCTTGCCAAGAATGGGTAATAAACATTTGTTTGTTCGTTTTATCTTTGCTTATACAAAAGAATAGTCTCTCCTCAAATTTGGAAATATATTACAGAAGCACATTCTAATTTCTTTACTTGTTTAATTATATGAAGGCAAAAGGTACACAATCATAAAATTTTATTTGCTAATTTCACACTTTTGAGAACATTTCTCATTGTTTCAGTAGAAACATAATTGCAATATTAATTGTCAAAGGAAATTATGAGAAATTTTCATATTAAATAGTAAGTGCCTCTCATTTGCTTAGCATTAAGAAATGCAATCGTTTACTACATGTCCCTTTTTACGACGACGCCCGATGCTTTGCAAAAATGACCGAATGAAGTATTTTCTGGATCAATGCCTTACACATCAATGTAATAAATGTTCATAGACAATTCCACGTAAGTTGACAGTAGAAAGTATTGGATTATAATTCAATCATAATTAATAGCATAGCTGTTATATAAAAAGCAAACAATGCCGTTTAAGCATGTGTGTGATGGTCAGTTCAAAAGTGATTGCTTTTCATTGTAGTATCATTCAGCTGCAGTTAAAAAATAACATGAGATGTTCAGCTGTTTATAGATGTTACAAGGTGTTGATTATTATATCATGTAATGACATAAAAAATTAGCCAGAACTATGTTTTACTTTCCAGCAACCCTAATGGAGAAGGTGGCAATAATAGATGGCCAAAATATACAATAGAAAAGGAACATTTTCTAAACATAGACGAAGAAGACTATATTGACCAATACCTTCATGCAGAAGATGTAATGTTTTGGAGGGAAGTTGTTCCAAAGGTTATAGAAAATTGTCATGACAAACCGGCTGTGATTTCGAAAAAGTCGTCTGATGCTAAAGATGGCTGCAATTAAGGCTACAGAATTTTTGTAAACAGCCACAAATAAGGGCAAACATAAATCTTGTGCGCATTTTGGCAAATATGTACTATAGACACAATAAAAGTTCTTTCAAAATAGTTTTCCTTATAGAATATCGACAACGGTGTTCATACATAGAAAAGTTAAAAGCCTTCTTTCTGTTCAAATCTAGTTCTCCTACACTATAGAGTCGTGCTCAAAATAATAATATAAATATTCCATGTATCACATAACATTTTATAATTAAATTTCCACTGGACTCTAACAATTACACTATGTTTGTAAAATGTTAAGTCTTATGCACGACCGCGCCATACTGTTATTACCAAGTCAGTAAAGCGGCAATATTCTGTGTGCAAAATATTTTACTGATCTTTAACCTGTTCATACAAATATATTCACACTGTCACTTCCTTTTATCTTGTTTATCATTTTGTTTCATTTGATGAGATTTAAAGAGACACTTTGCCATATTCCGTTTTTCGTGAATGTCAAATAATGTCATTTTTGTTTGCCAATGTTTAAGTAAACATGCATGCTATAAGAAATTGAGTATACGTTGATGTATAATGGCAAAATTTTAAATACACCCGTCAACAATTTGCGGAAAACGTGTCAGGTTCTTGCATGTCATTGACTGTATATTGTAAATAAAAACACGTTTTAGTCAACGAAATACGTCAAAAGTTTGCGCCGATTGGCAAAATTATGATTTTTTTTTAAATAGAAATTTAAGAGGATGGTAACTTCTCCACCTCTTCTATGTATATATATATAAAGTGCATATTGTAACAAAAAATGAAAAAAAATAGTATGGCTGGTAGGACAAAGTCAGATTCATGAATGTCGTTACCATAGCTATAAAATATCATGTCAGGAAACATATTTCGAAAACTGAAAATTCTTTTTTGATATCGTTTAACCATTATCATACCGTATTAATCACATATTGCTACAGTGATGGCAGAAATCTAAAATATATTGATTACAACAGGCGGCAAGTTATAAACTTGCTTTACGAATTCTATTTTTCTCTATTTTATTTGGTTGATGTATTTATATTACGCAAATAATGTCAATTTCATTGCTACCAACTTACTTACTGTAGATACTATTATGTAATTTGGAATCGTTTCACTATTTCATAAAATATTTTGAGCGGGATGATATCTCTGCGATTTATAGTAAACTTTTATAACATATATTTCTGTGTATGATTGTCATTCTATTGTTACTGTAAATACACTAATTTCAATTATTTTTCATTTTGAGAATGTAACCCACTTTTGGGAACCATCAGTCCATTTCAATTATTGTAGGTTCATTTCATTTATAACCCATCCTTTCTGTAATCCAGTCTGGAATTATTGTCTCATTTCATGCCTGTAATATCACCAATGCTGCATATTAATTATATCTTCTCCATTCTGGTTAAAGAAGAGTGTAAAAAGTATGTTGAGTATGAAACTTTTTGTACATAATTTGGAGTTTGTTAAAAAGTGTTTTAGATATTATCTTAATATCTTAATGAGTATGTTTTGGATTAAGATTCCTTTTGGTTTAGTTTCTACAGAATTAAAAAAAAACTCGCACTCATCCGAGATTTATAATCATATAAATAAATAACTCCAAATGTTCTTAATGTAATTAAATGTAAACTCGACAAACTTTTAATCAGTTCTGTAATCAATTGTATTATTCCCTAGCACAAGTGGCTATTATCATCCTAGATAGTCAACTTAAAGTGACTTTTAAAACGAATGGTGTTGTCTTTAACAAAATAAGTGCTAGCGTGCTTAGTTGACTTTCATTTTTTGTTTATTTTCTTTAAAACATCCCTGTCCCCGTGTGCTTTACACCACTTAGGGTTTTTATTTGTAAATATAGATTAAATCAACTTTTATGAAAAGCAAACACTTCTTTTATAAAGTTTGCACTTTTATAAAAGACGTGGACAGCTCTTTGCCCCTTTCCGTATGAGAAGGTGAATCCTGTGATGCATGTATGAAGTCGCACAGCCACTTCCCTTGCAACGTGTCCTCAATGCGTGTATGTGGTCGCACAGTCGAAAATCTCTATCAAAAGACCACGTTTTCAAGTGTTTTGAAAAGGAACCGTCTGGTGACAAATTTTTATCTGTCTTTTTGTTCTATAAAATGAAAGTATCTCGTTATAATCAGTAAACATGAATTTGACTTTGTAACTTTTATTCATGAGTTATACATGTATATAAAAGTCTTATAAGTACTTTGTCACTTTTATTAAAGAGTCATAAAAGCCTAGATAGGACTTTGATACTAAAGAGGAGAAATAAGTTTTTAAAACTTGTTACTCCAAATTACAACTGATTAACAATTTCAAATCTTAATCAGGTGAAAATGCATAAATATGCGCAAGTAAACAAATTTGTCAACCAAGAGCAAAACCATAAAGCAATAACATAATACTCACATTTACCGCCCTGAAAAAAATCCAAATATACATTTAAATATGCATCAATACTTTAATGTTTATGTCATATATAAAATGCGTCTCTACACATCAAAGTTTAACTTATAAGAAGACAGCCCGTGCAAAACATAACTCTGCGTCATTCAAAACATCAAATAACCCATGTTCTAGTGATTTTTACCAGAACTAACCTGTTCCACACCGTTAATTATCAACATAACTAATCAAAAGTTGAAGACAGTAATACAAAGTATTTTGTCAAGTTGTCATAGGGAACATTCACGGCTCAAACTCACGAAACCTACATCTATTAATTTTGAACTAATTAAGCAAGGTGAATACTGTACGCTTTAAACAGACACTTTAGTTTGATTATTTCACCAACATTCTGCCAAGGTTATGTGACTTGACTAGTAGTAAGGTGAAGTCTATGCAATCTGTACTTTTTTAGCAACCTTTAGCCAAATTTTATGTTTTTTTGTCAGTATCAGTAAATGATATCTGCACCGTAATTGTGATCAATTAGGATATTACTTTTAAATAAATATGGACCGAATTAGCCCCTGCCGAGTTTGTTTAAATTGGAAACAATGAAGATCCTTCTCTAAGTTGTCGGTCATTTTCATAATACAAAATTCTAATTCTTGTCAAGAATACGTTACCTTCCCTTTTTTAAAAGGAAAAATGGGAAGAGACTATGAAGGAAAAATATAAAAAATGTTCGATATATACCGCTCTGTCACCGACTCCCATCACTTTATTTCTTTTCTTTTCAATGGTCAGAGACAAAGAAAATATTCCGTTAATGACATCTATAACATACTGAAACGTTTCCACAAGTGAAAGCAGCCCAACTTCAGTCCTGTTTGCTTTTCCACGCAACGTAAGTGCTTCGGACATACTTGTTAGCATATCGTTGGTTAAGGCACGAGCGATTTTGTTTTCTAGATTTATTCTATGTCCACAATGATGTAACTGAAGGCTGGATCTATACGTTTAAACCAATTATTTGTTTGTATACACTTACATCTTATAATATGCTGCAATAAATATGCATTGAACTATGTATTAAAATTACTTCAGGTAAACAAATAATCACGCACAGCTCAAGGTTATTAAGAAATACAGGTTAAGGAAAAATAATATCACAAATTTCAAATGAAAACGATGAAAGTTTGTTTATTTGTTGTTTTCTGCCTATGTTTCGAAGAATCTATTTCAACAGAGTTTCCTACAGTTTCCACAAAACTTGGAGATATAAATGGCGCATACAGTAATGTTAGGTTTAAAGGCAGAGAGTTCAAAGTTAAGAAGTTTCTTGGGATACCGTTTGCAAAGCCTCCTGTAGGTAAACTTAGATTCAAAAGACCGGAACCAGTTGGATCGTTGTCTCCAAATCCGTTTCCAGCGATGAAATTCGGATCATCTTGCGCTCAAGTCGATATTTTTGGGATGAAAAGAGCAGAAGATTCGCTAGAGGAAGACTGTCTTTTTCTGAATATTTTCGTTCCGGAACAGAAACCAGACAAAACAACTGGACATGCTGTTATGGTATTTGTGCATGGTGGCGGATTTTCCTTTGGAACCGGAAATCGATACATCGGGGACCGTTTAGCATCAGTTGGAAATGTTATTGTTGTAACAATAAACTACAGGCTTTGGATATGGGGCTTTTTAGATCTCAATAACGACAATGCTCCAGGAAACATGGGATTGTGGGACCAACAGATGGCGTTCAAATGGGTGAATGAAAATATTGGATCCTTTGGAGGTGATAAGGACAGGGTGACTATATTTGGGGGATCGGCAGGAGCTATAAGTGTTGGGCTTCATGCTCTTTACCCACCGAACAAAGGTCTTTTTCAGAATGTCATCGCAGAAAGTGGTTCTCCAACTATGTTAAATATTCTCCAGAATTTCAAAGAAAATGTACAACAGGCAAACTATCTGGCAGAAGTGATGAATTGCAAGGTGGACAATGTGGACCTTGTATTTGAATGTATTCAGAACAGAGATAGTGCGGCTATTGTTGCCGCCTTCAAAGAAGCTTTGAAAGATCCTCACTTATTTCTAAATGTCATATTCACTCCTACAATAGATGGAGTAATAGTGAAAAGTTCTCTTACAGATCTAATGGAAGAAGCAAGAAATGGTGTTTCGAGTGAAGTAACATTTTTTAGATCTTTGGTTTTTATGAATGGTTTAAATGGGGATGAAGGTGGAATGTGGCTTCATATGGCGGATGGTTATAAGGATAGTTATGAAGACTTACATTTAACACAAGAAATTATGGATTTCGCGATCATCCCTCAAATAATGCCACTGGTAACTGCCTCATGTGGTGGCTTGGGTTCGGACGTGCTGCAAACACTCATCAGTTCAAAGTACAGAGATTGGAAAAATCCTTACGAATCTAAAAATATCCGAGAAGAATTTGTAAAACTTATGGGAGATATATATTTTAACGTTCCCGGTATTGAATTCAGTAAAATGCATGTAAACGGTTCAAATGCTGGAAGTTATCTGTACAGATTTACAGCAGCTATCGAACGGCATGTAGTACCTACTCCTAGCTGGGTATATTCTGGTAACCATGGCGATGAGATTGGACCCTTGTTTGGCTATCATTTAGGTTATGATGGATTCGGGGAAGGATATGCTCCTCCGCAGTGGGAATGGAGCTTGTCTGAAAGAGTTATTGCATTTTGGTCAAATCTTGCCAAGAATGGGTATTAAACATTTGTTTGTTCGTTTTATCTTTGCTTATATAAAAGAAATGTTTCCCTTCAGATTTGAAAATCTATTACAGAAGCACAATCTAGTAATTTCCTTTTTCTTCTGATTATATGAAGGCAAAAGGTGCACTTTCATTAAATTTTATTAGCTAATTTCACACGTATGAAGGCAAAAGGTGTACACTCATTTTTTTGTGTGCTAATTTTACACGTTTGAAAACATTTCGATTGTTTTAGTAGAAACAAAATTGCAATATTCCTTGTCAAGGGAATATTATTAGAAATTTTCATATTAAATAGGAAGTGCCTTTCATTTGTCAGCATTAACAAATGCAATCGGTTATTACATTTCCTTTTTGCGACGCCGAATGAAGTATTTTCTCGATCATTGCCCTACACACAAATGTAATTAATGTTCATAGACAATTCCACGTTAGTTGACGGTAGGTAGTATTCAGTTATGTTTAAATCATAATAAATAGCATATCTGTAATATAAAAAGCAAACAATGCCGTTTTAGCATGTGTGTGATGATAAGTTCAAAACTGATTGCTTTTCCTTGCAGTATCATTCAGCTGCAGTTAAAAATAACATAATTTGTTCAGATGGTTTATAGATGCTGCAAGGCGTATATTATTACATTATGTTATGACTTAAATGTAAAAAATAGCGAGAACTATGTTTTACTTCCCAGCAACCCTAATGGAGAAGGTGGCAATAATAGATGGCCAAAATATACAACTGGAAAGGAACATTTTCTAAACATAGACGAAGAAGACTTTGTTGACCAATACCTTCATGCAGAAGATGTTATGTTTTGGAGGGAAGTTGTTCCAAAGGTTATAGAAAATTGTCATGATAAACCGGCAGTGGTTTCGAAAAAGTCATCTGATACATGTGATGCTAAAGGTGGCTGCAATTAAAGCTACAGAACATTTGTCAACAGCCACGTTTTATGTAAATAAAAAATCGCAAACACATTGCTTATTTGAATTTAGTGCAAATAACTTTGAAAATGCTTTCACATACTGAATATCGACAACAGTGTATATATAAAGAACATTTAAAAGCCTTCCCTTCTTTCTGTGCAAATCTGGTTCTCCTACTTACAGAGTCATGTACACAAGAACAAGATATTTTTTTCAATTTATCACATACCCAAATATCTGATATAGTTGAATTAAGATTTTCTTGTCATTATCGCGAACATTATATAAACAACACATGGGTTTGTGCGTAACCGTTAAAATATCATCCATATAGCTATAACATAACCCATCTGTTATTTATCTTATTACCCTTAACAAATACTGTGATGATCTGAAATTGTCAACTTCATCTAACTGTAACAAAATTGAACTGATGATAATTTTGTTTCGTTTTCTGTAGCAAATAGAACGCGTGACCAGATTTTATACTGATAAAATGTAATGTTACCCTGTAAAAGTACAAACTTCTTTGCCACATGGTACACTTGCATTAACAGTATGAATATTTCCCAGTGATCTATTAGAAATTAACATTAATGCAAAAAGCACGTTAGATCATGCGCACCACTGCACCTTTTTATTTGAAATCGCTAGTTTTCAGTGCAATCATTAAGATATGCGAGGTTTGTACAAAAAGAGCGCATACTACTTCAGACAACAGGTTTTCATATCGTTTTAAAATCTATATATTTGTAAATTTAATACATTTATGTGCAGAATTTCATACATTTATGATATGGGTTAATGAATAACAAACATTTGAAACTATACAGTGTAAGTGCGCAAATTACGAAGTTATTTAGGCGTCAAAGTAAGTCCATAAAATTCGTACTCAACATGCAGGCTATTATATCATTCTTCATAAAAATTCAGGGAGGCCAGCCCACAGGATCAGTTCGCTTCCAAGAATGTCTGTCAAGATTTTGTGTCAAAAACCTTTACTGATTCGTAATATGTCCGATATACAACACATTTTCGCTTGTCTGTCTCATTCTAGTAAATCCTTAACGGAATTATTGTAAGTCTCTTCCCACTTTTGGATAAAATAATGTCAATTGAATTGCTATAAACTTACTGTTAATTGACCGAAAATATCACTGCGTAATTTAATATTTTTACATACGGCTGGTATGTCAAAGATGAAAAAACCATAAAGAAATGGTTAAATAAAGAAAACTATAAAGAAAACGAAATAAGATAAACATGGACCAATTTATTGCTCTATTATTTGCTATTACAAGGAACATACAATTTACCTTGTGTGTTGGTAAATAAACGCAATATATATGTTCTTTAAAGGGTACATTTGAAGCACAAAATTTCTTATGAGGACAAATATTATGAAAGCCGGTTATAATAGCCCTAACGCCATTAAACACAACATGGAAGCATTTCCATCTTTGACACACAAGCTATGTACAAATATTAGACAGCTATGTACTTCATGTAATGACAATTAATTTTCAAACCTATGTCTTTGCATTTTGCCGAAGCTTAGGAACAATGTCTTAATTGGGTGCCTTCCTCTTGTGTACCTGTTCTTGACGACTGATCGTCTTCTATACGATTTGCCACAATGCCGGCAAATAAACACATCAGAACTTTTCTTGTAAATATATTGAATTATGTAAAGTATTTAACGATAATATAAGCGCAATATTAAAATTTAAAATATACATTCCATAGATTTACGTTAAAATACTTATCATTTAAATGAACACTTTTTTTCTGCGTCTATAATATAAAAAAATAACGAACTGTTTTCATTTCCAAAATAATTGACACAATGGTATGACATTTTATGTATGTAATTGAAACATATATTTTTCTGGTGTCATAAGATTGAATTTCTATGTAATGTACATGTTTGCATTTTTATTTTTAGGTATTGTTAATTCTTTAAGCTGATGTATACAGTGTTATCAAAACAGTATACTGTTAAGATGAGAATGTATAACAAGCAAACCGAATTCATTCAATATGATACTTCTTACTTTTCACTTTCAAATATTATATTTGTATGGCTTCAAGGACAGGAATCGAGAAATAAGTATAATTAAATGAAAAATTCGACGAAATAGGACAAGCAATAAAATCTTTTAGCATTTTAGTCATTAAATTCAACTTCGTTATGCAACTTAACAAAGAATGACAATTGTTCATGACGGGCAAACTTACAATTGTGTACAAGATGTCATTGCAAATTTTGCTCAAAATGCGTTTCTATTACTGAAAACAACGCATTTTAGTACCTGTTCCCCATTGTACACATCACCCAAAACAACTTTTTCGACTTTCAGGCCTAAACAGAGAGAGCTACAAAGTAACCAATAACAGATTAGTACATGGTTTTTACACAGGAGTTCCGTGCGGCCTAGTTTGCATACAAATTGAACGTTTTAAATGAATGCTGCTTACCTCAATTTTACTACTTTTACCGAGCGTGTACGATTTTGGTCACATGATCATCCGCAGTGTTCTTACCTTCATCCACAATTTATACTTTAAGCTATTACTTTTTAAACATTTATTCTCATGACAGAAAAGAGAAAATATATATTACATGAAACATTTTCTGTTTTGTCACTCACTGTTCATAAGGTTATTCTTTCACATGAAGATGTGTTGAAACACTTTGTTTCAAAATAACGTTTACTGTTTGCCATTTAAAAGTGTTTCTTCGATGCACCTATTGCATAGATAACTTTTCCACCTTGAGAAAAATATAACACATGACAGTATAAGGGTTAATGCTACAATTACATAGACATATACAATGTAGACAGATTGAAAACTACATTTTGTATAATTATAATATAATTTGTTTATTTAAACTTTGAATGAGATTAGATCAAAAGCAATAGTGTAAATATGACAACTGTAAACAGAACTGCTTGAACTGAAATGAATTGACCAGTATACGGCCAATCTATGCTCTGTATTGTTGGCTGTTGGATTTTTTAGATTTATACCTTTGATATTTCCCGGTTGGTTATGGACAGTTCCAAAAAATGAAAGCTTGAAAAGACCATGTTACAAATTCGGTATTCGATAAAATTCGATAAGGCTTGCAAATATAAACCGTCTTTTAACAGCACTGTCGGTTGCTTTTTGTTCTTGTCGTCCATCATATTTCCTTTATATTAAGTAGGTTAAGCCGAGTAAAGAAAATAAATGCGTAATTTGGCAAAAACATTTGAAAACAAAGTGTGAGACATCCCTCACGCATTTAATCCTTTAAAACGTTTTTGAAACGTCATGTTTTGCAAAAATAAAATAATTCTATGATATACAAATGAAAAGTAGAAAATCTGTAAACTTAAAATTTTCTTAGAAATTATTAATGACCTTATTAAAATTTCATAGCTAACTTAAAAGCACGAAAACCGATCTCCTCGCTTTAGTTGCGTTACTATAGTTGTATATATACCTCCTCAAGACATAACGATGAAAATTAGCCTCCGTGTCAATAACAAGTAGGAGATGGCACATTATTATTTTCTTTGAAAAATAATTTTTTTAAGTCTGCTCTTTGATAAAGGGGCGGACAGCTCTTTATCCCTTTCTCGTATGAAAAGTGAACCCTTTGATGCGTACATTTTTGGTCTCACAGTTACTTTCCGTCGAACATGTTCTCGATGCACGTATGTTTTATTGGCAGTATTCGGTTCACTGTAAAAGTTAATTAAAAACAATTGCAAAATGTTTCAAAGAAATATTTTTATTTTATGCTTTTTAGTAGATTACTGATTTATCCGTGAACATTATATTTGATAATTTCACAGTGAAAATTATCAAAATATAATTTCACACTTTTCAATGACGGAACTATTTTTGTAAGATTTTCCCCTTGTGGTACCTCAATTTTAATTTTGCTTACAATTTGACAATGTCATGCTGTTTAGAGAAAAGCAAAGCTGAAATTTATAAATAAATTAAATATCAAAAGTAATAAAAAGAAGAAAACTTACTTCTATTCATCCAAATTACCAATCACCAAATATCGTCTCTTAATTTTTTGTTTCATTTTACAGCCCCGAAAAATACAATGATTTCCCCTGAATCAAACACAATTATTTTCATCCCGTGAAATACATAACTTTTAAAAATGGCGACCGCTAACATTTAACAGAGCCAGGTTTTATGTAAATTCGCAGTAAGTAACAGAAATATGAATGGATTGTTGGACTTTTCTCCTACTAGAATTGTTTGTTTTTATTATAAAAACAAGCGATCATTCATATTTTTTGTAATAAAATGAATAATATCACCGCCATGTAACGTTGATTATCGAACTTATATTTCAGCCCAAGACTTCTTGTATTTTATGAGAAATTCAACTAATACATGTACATAATAGAGGCTACCAGTGGGGAAAACAGATTTTAATATTAAAGTTAATATCAAGGAAAGTTCTTAATAACTTGCTTTTAAGCATAAAATAAAAAAAAAGAATTTTTTTTGTTTGTACGCCACTCGTGAGAATACTGTTTTTAAAGCTCACTCGATGAAATAAAACAAACAAACTAATATCCTCTATGTATTGCGGTGTTATTGTAACTGAATTTTTTTCAGTTAGTTAACTTCCGAGTGAACGATGTCTGAGTTTTAGTAAAGTGAAGTAGAATATATAACACAAAGTTTATCTAACATTTGTTGTCTTTATTCAAATAAATAACAAGAACAATCTATAAAAGCTTTATGACAAAATAAAAGATTCATATAAAACAATTAATATTTGGGTTTTTTTTGCAAGTTTCCAAAATGAGCAGTTCTCTGGTGATTGGAAACATGACTGAAAACATGATTTGAGCCGTGTCACGACAAAACCAACATAATGGGTTTGCGACCAGCATGGATCCAGACCAGCCTGCGCATCCGCGCAGTCTGATCAGGATCCATGCTTTTCGCTTACAGACCATATAGCAAGTAGAGAAACTAATAGCGAACAGCATGGATCCTGATCAGACTGCGCGGATGCACTATGTTGGTTTTGTCGTGACGCGGCTCATTTATTTTTACACATTAAATTTGCATTCTCCAAAACCAGCCAAAGTAAGTAAGTCCTAAATGTACTTGTGGAACGTTATAATTACTACATATATCATCATTTTAATAGACGTTTGAATATGGATGTATCCTTAACTTTTTTTCCACATATTATATGCATTCATACACATTATCTTAGTAGATAGATGCCTTTTTTTGTTGTAAATTTAAAGTGGGCGGAGAAGAACTATGTAAGATTTCATATCTTTCGTTCTAACCCCTTTCATATCTTTCGTTCTAACCCATTTCACATACTGAATGCATGTATATTATGTATATTATGTACTGTGTATGATTATGAATAGAATATGTTTAAACTAAATTCACAACTTGATGTTAAGATAACGAATATCTCACTCACGATGTAGTTGCATGTCTACCTAAACCCAGAATTATATTATGTCCTTCTAGTTTTTTCTTAATAACTTTATAACTTGTTTCTTCAAATGACGTCCAAGAATACAATTAAAATGTGAATTTCATAGGTTTAATGATATCAAACTTGAAACTAAACGATTAGTTTAATATTGCCGATTAGTTTAATATTGTCGGGAAGAAGGGCTATTACGAATCAAGTACATTCATAATATCACTGTGCAATCAAATTTTTCATCACAACTTTGAAGATAACAATTTACGTCTACAGACATTTCTAACCTTATCATTTCATTACGTGGTCTGAGGACATATTACATAAAACACAATTACCAAAGTCAAGTTACAAGTCCATGCGAAGAAAGGCAAGTTTTTATAACTGTAGAAATAGTAACTTTTACATTACTCGAAAAGGTTTGGACGATTACTTTTAAATTACAGACATTTATTACATGTTTTGCAGTAGATTACTGAATTATAACGGTTAATTATATTCTGATAATTTCACAGTAATGATTACCAAATATAATTTCACAGTAGCCGAACTATATTTGGCGTAAAAATAAAATATTTATGATTAATGAATGTTTTTTTCAGCGGAAATGTAGTCAATCATAATAAAAAATGTACGTGATAACTGTAGTTCGTAAATATTTACGAACGTTGTGCTGAAAAACATCTAAAATCTAAAAATAATCATGGAATTATATTTTGCTTCAACATTGTGACGTCATTATTTGATGACGTCGTGAAGATAAGAGCATGACGTTACGCGGCAAAAATCAGTAAAATGGTGTAAAAATCGTTAAAAAATCATGAAATAAACAGAAAATTTGTTTGTTTTACATGTAAGATCAAATAATATTTCACTCGTGAACCCCAGCTATTATATTTTCACTCGTGGCTACGCCACTCGTGGAAAATATTGCATCTGGTGTTCACTCGGTGAAATATTTTTCGATCTTACACTGAAACAAACAAATATCCTCTATTTAAATGACATTAGGGCACATTTAACTTAAGAAAACGTGATTGAAATGGTTCTACAGTTATTTTATTTAAATGTATGTGTATAACGACAAGAACCTATGCGTAACTCTTAAAATCTTTAAGTCTAAAACTGTCAGAAACGTTCAAAAGCAAAGATTGATAACTGTCACATCTGACCGTATCAATGGTTAACCAGTATGAGAAAAATCACTACGGCGGACGATTATCTTATTCATCGATGTCATTCTGACACTGCAAAGGTGATACAATGAATTTCAAGCGTCACTGCTGGAGGAAGATCTTTTAGATGTATTCAGGCACGAGCAGGCATCCGAGTAGAGCCGCCACCAAACTTATTGAAATACTAGTAATAATCCAAAGTCCCTAATTCGAACTTCAAACGGCGAATGGCATGTCACTGAGATCACTGACCTTGACCATCATGATACTGTTGATTTTACATAAAACAAAAGCTGTCTACCATAAATCAGATGCTGCAATATCATGATAATGCCAGCTCGTATCAAAATCAAATGTTAAGCACATGCAGACGGGATTTGGCTGTAATAACATACATTACAGTCAAAATAATTATATTGACCGAGTCCTGTACAAACTTAAAATGTTTCATGTCGATTTTTTTTTGCAAAAAATGAATGACTTTTTCCGTTACACTTTCATGTCAATTAGAATGATTACAATCATTCAAGCTCAATTATTTCCCAAATAAACTATCGATATATTCGTGATATGTTAAGATTTACTGCTTTTGCATTTCTTTTCTGGCTTAACTACGGGTTTAAACGCCAGCGTGTCCGGAGATATGACGTAACCACCGTGACGTAATTCAAAGTCTTCAATATGTCCTCGTATCTCTTCAGTAATGTCGTCAGTATCGCGTGTTACTTGGATACCCTGTAGAAATCAAAATATAGAAATGTGTTAATTGTTGTTGCATTGTTTTGGGTGACTGAATTATATTATAATAAGAAATGGAACTTTTTGTACTGAAAATGCCCAACATTACTTTATTTCAGACTCTCTGTGAGACAATCTGTAAGTAGGTCCATAAGTATACAAAAGTGAATTTTGATAGCAATAATTTTCCTATAATATTGATGCTGTGAGAACAGGAAGTAGTATTTGTATGATTTAATTAAAGTACAGATCTATAAATTTCAATGTAGATCTATAATATATAATCAGACAATTTTTCTAAAGTTTGTATTCCTGAGATGGGCGAATTAATGATAAAGTACCTCTAAAGTAAGATGATTCAGTTTTGATTCCTCGTTTTCATTTATAGCCACCAACAAACCCGTTGCTCCTTGCGTTGTTATTGGATTTTGACTGAGCTGTAAATACATTCACATACATCACACATTCGGAATGTATGTTTTACCATTAACAAACATCAAGAATATAAATATGCATGTATACTAAACACACCTAGACTCTAAATTTCTGGTGCAAACATGACAGTGTAAGTAATTTTTAATAAATATAATTTTCAAACTAATTTTAGAAACAAATTAACGTTATTATACACTCATAAATGTTTAGACAGGAAACCATCCTTAGAAACAGCCTTAAAAAAGCGACTTTAAGGATTTAGGGTCCATTGATAGTGCCCAGCCTTGATAAAATTTGAGAAAGGACTTCAATGGTGTCTGTACGATCCTGGACACTTTTTAACGATGCCCTTGTGGTTAAAGGTCTGCTCCTCAACCCAGGGGTCTTGGGTTCAAGCCTTTCTATGTTCACGAGCATCTTTATTCGTATGGCACCCGTACAAATCTAAACTATATTCCTCCCGCACATTTGTCTCAATACAGTTATACAAATACATAAAATGTTTCAATACAGTATTACAAATACGTGAAATCTTTCAATACAGTATTACAAATGCGTAAGATCTTTCAATACAGTATTACAAGTACGTAAAATCTTTCAATACAGTAATAAAAGTACGTAAAATATTTCAATACAGTATTTTAAAGACGTAAACTCTTTCAAAACTGTATTACAAATAGGTCAAATCTTTCAATACAGTTTTACAAATGCTTAAAATCTTTCAATACAGTACTACAAATACGTGAAATCGTTCAATACAGCATAACAAATACGTGAAATCTTTTAAACACGTCAAATCTTTCAATACAGTATTACAAATACAGTGTACTAAAATCTTACAATGTTTTTATATAAAAAAACTTACAGCAAGTGATTGTAATGACGTATTAACATTCAACGCCTTAGCAAATGCTTTACAACCTTCGAAGCCGATTCTATTATTAGAAAGATCAAGAGAGTGTAGTGATTTGTTCTCTTCTAAAGCTTCACCTAGAGCTGCTGCACCATCGTCTCCAAAACCATTCCATGACAAGTTCAGGTGACGTAGTTCTTCATTTTTCTGTAAAATAATTCGCACATGTATATCATTGACACGTTTTATTGATTTGAAACACAGTCACGTGTAATTTCTTCACACATGTGACGTTGAAAGGACTGTCAAGAATCATTTAGAACATCTTCAAAAAAAAAATGTAAACAAACTTAAGTTAACCGATTGCAATATTTAAATATATGTAAACGAAATTCTGATTAAACTGATCGGAATATATGAATATATTCAAAAATATTTCGGTATTAACCGATGGCAATTTGTGAACAAATGTAAAAACAAAAACAATGTATCAACGTTAACCGATGTGTATAAATAAATACATTTGTAATAAAAAGATTTTTATGTTTACCGAGGGAAATATGAAAATATATGTTCAAAAATCCCAATAGTTCTACGTTTACCGATGGCAATATGTATATATATTTAAATATATTTAAAAAAAACACACTAATCCTGTGTTAACCATTGGCAATACTTGAAAATATATAATCAACACAGCCCAACAATTCTATTACAAAGCAATATCTTTATTTCTTTTAACCCATTACTTCATGAGCATTTTGTGAAAAATGGCTGTTTTCATTGAAAAGTCTCCCGTTACAAGTTCAAATTGCTATAATACTATAAAAACTGCTTCAACACTAATCAAACTTGGCACAAATGTTGACTGGACCATTGCCCTTGCAACAACATGATCAGGCTTAAATTTTCTGTTACCATGGCAACGAGGGGTCATCTCAAAATTGCCAAAAATCACTATTTTGCGTTGATTTTTTCCATCAAAATTGATTTCAAAGTGCTGCAACTTCTCAATGGATTGAGATAGAGTCAAATGCTTTTCAACGTTGGTTACATGTTACCTTATGATCAATCTGGGGTCATTTACAGCCTCTCACAAGTCCAAAATTTTCTTGGCGATGAGGGGGACTCCGCCCCCCTTCAAACCCCCCCAAACAGAAGGGGGCACATCCCCCTTCTGGCAACCCCCTTATGTATCATTTGGTTGGGGGGCCGCGCCAAAAAAGAGGTCACTTTTTTTAACAACATTTCTCAAACAAAAACAAGTGTTTGGGGCCTAAATAAGGCATTTTTCATCATTTGAGACAACAAAAAAAGGGGGGGGGTGAAAAAGGCGTTAAAAGGCGTGTATATGAAGTAATGGGTTAACAGAAAATGATGAAAATACTTGAAATTACCCTAAATCGCGTTTTTTCATGTTTAAACATGGCCTGTCATATAAATTTGAAGAAAATTGTTGTTTTGTAGATTTTTTTGATTTTTTTCATTAACCCATTACTTCATGAGCATTTTTTGAAAAATGGCTGTTTTCATTGAAAAGTCTCCCGTTACAAGTTCAAATTGCTATGATACTATAAAAACTGCTTCAACACTAATCAAACTTGGCACAAATGTTAACTGGACCATTGCCCTTGCAACAACATGATCAGGCTTAAATTTTCTGTTACCATGGCAACGAGGGGTCATCTCAAAATTGCCAAAAATCACTATTTTGCGTTGATTTTTTCCATCAAAATTGATTTCAAAGTGCTGCAACTTCTCAATGGATTGAGATAGAGTCAAATGCTTTTCAACGTTGGTTACATGTTACCTTATGATCAATCTGGGGTCATTTACAGCCTCTCACAAGTCCAAAATTTTATTGGCGATTCATCATTTGAGACAACAAAAAGGGGGGGGGGGTGAAAAAGGCGTTAAAAGGCGTGTATATGAAGTAATGGGTTAAACAATTAAACAAATAAACACCATCACGTGATAATAGCTGACTTCTAATAATACATACAGTTAAAAATGTGTCAGTAATAAACCCTATTTATTTGTGGGAGTATATGGTAAAAATCTTTAAAAAACATCACAGTTAAGAAAATATAACTTACATATATGGTGTCGCCCCAAGCAACGGCACCAATCAAGCGTATATGGTTCCAGCTCATATCTAGGTCTAAGATAGAGTCGTTAGTCTCTATGAAAATATAACAAAAACAATCAAACAAAAAAAATTGAAACCTGATTTGGCAAACATTTATGAACGTTTCAATATCTTAATTCGGAAAAAAAAACATAGTATGTTTTGCTAAAATATAGAATTTATTTAAACATTATGAAACGGGGTAATACAGTGACAAATTGAATGACTAGATAAGATAGTGTTCATGAGAGACCATTTAAAGTGTGACATCTTTTACGCTGCCGCCGCACACTCCAGCACCGACTGAGGCATTATTCGATATTAAGTACTGATTATTTCAGTATAGGAAACCAGGTGTAATAGACGTGTGATTAGTTGTCAAAAGGAATTGTATATTTAAACATACAAAACAAGATTTGTTACGTTATCACTATTGTTATAAAAGAAGCATAATAAAATCTTGTTTTAGATAGTTACCTAAAATTTTGGCAAGAACTTGACCACCGCACTCTTGAAAGCTGTTGTGGCTAAGATTTAGTTTCTTTAATTTTCTGTTAAACTGTTTAAAGAAAGAATGAAATAATAATAACATGCTACTTTTCCTAATAAATTATGTATTGCATCCTTGTTGGATTTAAATCTCATTCTTAAACCATTTATCTTCTGAATTAATTAAATTATCATATATATCTTTGAATTTGGAACTGATCATTCTAAAAATACTGTTGCATTTGAACTTAATGTACTTAAATAATAAAATTTAGCAAATAACAGTAAACAGTACTAATGTGCAGCATTGTGACATAGGCAAGTCTTAATCGATGCAATCACTTCGTTTACAATGGAAAAATATCGAAAGATCCACAATACAAATAAGAAAATGTACAAATAAGGAACAATAAATATACACATAAGGAACAATATACATTTTTGCAAAATAAATTGATACCTTTAAAGCCTCTGCAAAACATTTGGCACAATCATCATCGAGATTATTTCCTGAAATTAATGATATGGTAATTTATTGTAGTGTATAACAATCAATAGCATGGAAATATACTAGTATATTAATCAATGAATGGCATGGTAATATATGACAACGTTTGACAATTAATGGCACAACGATATTTGCCATTAAGGGCAATGAATCGGTGTAGTAAACGATATTGTATTTTATGTCAGTGCATGGGATTGAATAAAATAGAAATATATGGCAGCGTAATGAAATGAATGTCATTGACATAGACACTTAATGACGTTGTCATATATAGCAACGTATGACAACAAATGCCATGTTAATATATAACAACGTATGACAACAAAGATCATGGTAATATATTGCAACATAAAACAACGAAGGTCATGGTAATATATAGCAACGTATGACAACAAAGATCATGGTAATATATTGCAACATAAAACAACGAAGGTCATGGTAATATATAGCAACGTATGACAACGAATGTGATGGTAATATATAGTAATGTATGACAACGAATGTGATGGTAATATATAGCAATGTATGACAACGAATGTGATGGTAATTTACAGCAACGTTTTGCAAAGGATGACAATGAAGATCATGGTAAATTATAGCGACGTTTGACAGAATAATAATAGTATAAATGAAAAAGGGAAATCAAAAAAAGAAACGAAAGTACAAGGATATACCTGCTGCTTCAAAAGATGTTATACGCAGATTTTCTGACAACAGTTCTGTTAGTAATGAAATCTCATAAAGCCCGATACTTGTGTTTGACAAATTCTGAATAGAGAATTAAATAGAATTGTTTTGAATAAAAAGAATAAATTACGGATATAGTTTTTTCAATGTGCATTTATGGAATACCTAAGCCTTTGTGCATATATCACTTTTTGTTTGTAATGGAACTTTACTTTATAATGCTGCGTCCCCTTTTTTAAACTATTAAGTACATTAATATTTATTATTAATTTATTATTAATGCAATGTATTATTAAAATTTACGCCCTTTATTATAGGAAAATCAAATCCAGTTATGATATGTATAACTTTTGTTATATCATTTGCATTTTTAATATAAGATATAAAGCGTTAATCATACCATTTACAATTTTATCATATAATGTAAACTCTTTATAAGGGTGCATTCCACAGTTTTAATTCTATGAACTGCGTACATGATTATCAAGCAGATAACTACGGTGTCCTTATCGTGCCATTTAGAATGTCGTCCGTCGCGTCTAAGGGTAGACACACGACAATGCGAAGTGACATCGCGACAATGCGAAGCGACGCTCGACAACGCGAAGCGATATGCGACAATGCGAAGCGACGCTCGACAGTGTCAAACGATATGTCGCACTGTCGCCTAGAAATGTCGCGGTAAAAAAGGGCGACATTTAAGAAATGTCGCTTCGCGTTGTCGAGTGTCGCTTCGCATTGTCGAGCGTCGCTTCGCGTTGTCGCGATGTCACTTCGCGTTGTCGCGATGTCACTTCGCGTTGTCGCATTGTCACTTCGCATTGTCGAGTGTCGAGGTTGGTAGAAGTGCATACCACGACACTCGACAATGCGAAACGACAACGCGACAATGCGATACGACGCTCGACAATGCGAAGTGACACTCGACATCGCGAAGCGACATTTTTAAAATGTCGAGTAAATGTCGCGTTATTTTTATGATTTTTACACCGCGACGCTCAACATTGCGAAGCGACACTCGACAATGCGAAGCGACACTCGACAACGCGAAGCGATACTCGACAACGCGAAGCGACACTCGACAATGCGAAGCGACATTTGGAATAATATCGTATCGCATTGTCGTGCGTCTACCGGTGCTTGGTCAGAATTTACTAACTCACCGACAAACGGTGCGATCATGGAAGGGGTCGCACTAAACTGCTGACGAATTAGCTGACGATATAGAATATATAGGAAACTGCTGACCAGTTAAACAAAGAAGGATTATCGAAAACTGCTGACCAGTTTAGATAAAGAAGGGAAAACAATGAAGGTGTCAAATTGCCGTTGGTGATATTACAGTCGAGGTCGAGAAATACTTGATAAAATGTTTTTTCAAGATGTCAATATTACAAATGATACATATTAATTATAAAAAATTCAATTGATATATACTGTATATTTCTCAATTTATTTTGATATAATATTTTATTTAAGTACCTTAATGAATTTTCTTCTATGTGTTATATATTGGTTAAAAATTTTAAAAATGTAGTCAAAATATTTGATGTACGAAAAATCATAATTTGTTTCAAGTATGTATAAAACTATGCATCATAGGTTAAAAATATATACATGTACATATACGTAATGTATATTTTTAACAAAATATAATTATTATGTCGTATTTAGTGCAAATATGAAATAAAGTGATTTCTGTTTCCTTATTTGTTGTTCGTATTAATTGTATAAGTAATATTGAACAAAAATTAATAATGTGCTAATTGTTATAGTTAAATAAGCTTTTATTACATTATAAACAACATGTTTCCACAGATATCCATTAAACTGATAATTTATCGAGATCGATATGCCCCAAGGTCATATTAAAATCGATTTTCACACGCGACGTGTCATTCTTGATTTATCTATGACAAAATACAATAAACAGTCAAAAAATATGTTATTAAAATGCTGACCATATTGTAGAATCTGCTGACCAGTTAGATATATAGAGAAAAATATATTTAAATGCTACGAAAATTGTTACTCATTATGCAAATTTAATATATTTTATAAAATAATGTCGACATTTAATTAAGTAAAAACACTGCTGACCAATTTAATGTTAATTCAAATTGATTTAAGCCGTAAAAACTCTCTTATTCTATATGGTCAGCAAATTTAACGCTCTTTACATTCAGGCGAGAAAATGCTGACAGTTAAACATATAGTAGAACCTGCTGACCAGTTAGATATATAGGGAAACTGCTGACCAGTTAGATATATATAGAAAAAATATATTTTGCCGTGAAATTGTAATTCATTTTATTATGTATGCAAATTCAATTTATTTTATAAAATTATGTCGACATTTAATTAAGTAAAAACACTGCTGACCAATTTTAATGTTATTTCAAATTGATTTAAGCCGTAAAACTCTTCTTATTCTATATGGTTAGCAAATTTAACGCTCTTTACATTCAGGCGAGAAAATGCTGACCAGTTAAAACATATATACACATGTAGTAGAATCTGCTGACCAGTTAGATATATAGGGAAACTGCTGACCAGTTAGAAATATAGAAAAAAATATATTTTGTTCGTGAAATTTTAATTCATTTTATAATGTACGAAATTCAATATATTGTATAAAATTTTGTCGACATTTAATTAAGTTAAAACACTGCTGACTTATTTAATATTAATTCAAATTGCAATTATTGCTTTTTGAAAATACATTTTTTTTTTCCGTTACAAGATTTTTCTATTGAAATATCACTAACAAGAGATTTTGATAAAACTCATAACATCATAATTCTTTATAAAACATTAATTCAAATTTTTGCATATCTTTTAGAGGTATAAAAAGCTGTTTTAATATATCCTTTTAAAAAAATCACGGATTTATATTACATGTAGTTTAATGTAAATCCGTGTTAAAATGTATGATATTATGGTACTTTAAATGTATATATTAATTTAGTTTATAAACATAGTGCATATAAATGCAAAAATTAAAAAATATAATTAAAAGAACAAAAGTAATTTCCCATCTTTTTATTACCCCCTACGGCGTGTTTATATAACTTCACACCTTCAATGTTTCCCTTCTTTGTGTAACTGGTCAGCATTTTCCGATAATCCTTCTTTATTTAACTGGTCAGCAGTTTCCTATATATCTATATCGTCAGCTAATTCGTCAGCAGTTTAGTGCGACCCCTTCCATGATCGCACCGTTTGTCGGTGAGTTAGTAAATTCTGACCAAGCACCGGTAGACGCACGACAATGCGATACGATATTATTCCAAATGTCGCTTCGCATTGTCGAGTGTCGCTTTCGCGTTGTCGAGTATCGCTTCGCGTTGTCGAGTGTCGCTTCGCATTGTCGAGTGTCGCTTCGCAATGTTGAGCGTCGCGGTGTAAAAATCATACAAATAACGCGACATTTACTCGACATTTTAAAAATGTCGCTTCGCGATGTCGAGTGTCACTTCGCATTGTCGAGCGTCGTATCGCATTGTCGCGTTGTCGTTTCGCATTGTCGAGTGTCGTGGTATGCACTTCTACCAACCTCGACAAACTCGACAATGCGAAGTGACAATGCGACAACGCGAAGTGACATCGCGGACAACGCGAAGTGACATCACGACAACGCGAAGCGACGCTCGACAATGCGAAGCGACACTCGACAACGCGAAGCGACATTTCTTTAATGTCGTTCTTTTTTACCGCGACATTTCTAGGCGACAGTGCGACATATCGTTTGACACTGTCGAGCGTCGCTTCGCATTGTCGCATATCGCTTCGCGTTGTCGAGCGTCGCTTCGCATTGTCGCGATGTCACTTCGCATTGTCGTGTGTCTACCCTTAGACGCGACGGACGACATTCTAAATGGCACGATAAGGACACCGTAGATAACCAAGTACCAAATGTTTGATACGAATTCACCCCTCTCCTATCACAAAAAAAATAAATGAATAAAATAAAATTAAATAAATAAATAATAAAATTTGGAATTTTTATGTGTTCTCAGTGTTTTTTGTACTCACCACTTCGGATATAGTAGTATTTTCGTCTAAGGCTTGAACTAAACACTCTACACCATCACGTCCTATGTTATTGCCACTTAAATTGACTGAACACACGCACATGTTTGTCTGAAACCGGAAATGATTTGAACACGTTCAAGCTAGAACACAGTATATAAACAAGTCTACTTCCTTATATCGCAAGTACGGTACAAGTTAAGATATATATGCTCCCAAGTAAGATACAGTGATCGGAAGTAACATGTGCTTTTACTCGCAAGACAGGGTACACATTGAATTATAAAGGCTCACAAGACAGGATACAATGAATTTGATTAAGAATGTTAAACATTACCGTTAGATCTTACTTTAATTCAAAGTTCTGATATCCTAATTTGATGGAATAAAATGCGTATTTTCATTTTCCGTATATTCACTGTAAAAAAAAAAATTTTTAACCTCAGTAAAATATATTTTCCGTATTTTCACTGATGCATTGCCGGACTACTTTCTTTAAAAAAAAGAAAAATTATTTATAATAAACAGATAATAACAGTTTTTTCTATAAATACAGGATTTACTTTTATCTTGTGATATGAAAATTATCATATTTCACTCGTGGCTACCGTCGCTCATGAAATATTATTGTCATACCACTCGATGAAAATAAATCCTGTATTTATATAAAAAAAACACACTTAAATATCCTCTATATGTATACTAGAATGGTTTAAATTTGACATTTGATTACCGTAGAACTATGATATACCAAACTTTAATCAGAGTATAGTAGTTGTACTATGTCAAAAAATGGAGCGTTTCAAAGCTGATGGAGAGTATTCTGGATAGGGTCAAATTTCAATGCTTATAAGTTATAACCCGTTTCAGTGGGTTTATGTTTTGTAGCTATAATTGTATGTTTTATGACTGGTAGATATCAACATTTGCCATTCTATTTGATTTGTACAAGACGAGGGGGGCATAGCCCCAGAGTATTTATCAGATGGCCGAGTGTTTTGATGTTCTTTCTCTTTTGTGTCATAGTCAAACATAAAAACACGTTCCCTGTTGTCACAATATGAAACCCTTGAAAAAAGTAACCAATAAACGAGCATCTGAATATGAAATTTTTGTCGCTTTCCCTTTCTCTGCAGTCACAATAAGTAAACCCCAGCAAAAATGAGCCAATCGATCGGCATGCTCTGGAGTGCGGGTAACTAATACCACGGGGGAGGAAGTGTTACACGAAGGATGGAGTTCTTATGATAACTTGTTTGGAGTTCTTTTGATAACTGTCACGGAGTTCCTGAAAAACGTTACGGATTTCTGTGGAAAACTTTTCTATATACTTTGAGAACTCACGTAAAAAATGATCATTTTTACCATTAAATGGGGAGTTTGAGGTGCTAAATTAAACTTTGATAATTAAGCTTGCCCTACGTATTATATTATGTTTCAGAAAAAAACCTTTTAGTCCATTTTTCATCGCCTTTTTAAAAAAAATCTGGTAGTTTTGAATAAAATTTCCAAATTACTTGCTCATTCGTACATATTGACCTTTTCATTTGTGATCTTCTTCGTTGCTATACTTAATTACCTAATGATAATGGAAAGTTGTAAACATAAAGCCCAGGCTAATAAATTTATACCCGATTTTTCAAATGTCACGGAGTTCTTGTGATAACCCAAAATATGTCCTGGAGTTCTTATGATAACTTTTGTTACTGCCAGCGTGTTTCTTGTGCTTAATTACGGTACGTTTACGCGTATTTTATTATTTAAAAAGTGTACGAATGAGAAGTAATTTGGAAATTTTACTCAAAACTACCAGATTGTTTTTTAAAAAGGCGATGAAAAATGGACTAAAAGGTTTTTCTGAAATATTATACAATATGTAGAGCAAGCTTAATTATCAAAGTTTAATTTAGCACCTCAAACCCCCCATTACATGACCATTTTTTACATGAGTTCTCCAAGTATATAGAAAAGTTTTCCACAGAAATCCGTAACTCCGTGACAGTTATCATAAGAACTCCAAACAAGTTATCATAAGAACTCCATCCTTCGTGTAACACTTCCTCCCCCGGATATACCTGCACTCCAGTTAACGCACTGTGCATGTATATGTATACGATTTCACTCTGGCACGTTTACAACAGAAAGGTCCCCAAACTATGATACAACCAATGTTACTGTTGGTTTAATTTTGTTACAGTTATCATTACAGTATTTGTTCGGGATTATTAAATAAATAACACAGGTTTGTGAGTAACAGCAACAATATCATCCATCCCTTGGAAAAATATACTTTCTGTCGGTTAAAGAAAGTGCATAAGACACAAAATATTTCCTTTGAATATGCATTTTTTGGTTTTGTATTGGATATCTTGTTTTGATATGTTGTCCATGGTTATGCTAGTTATGCGAAGTTTCGGATGAAATGTCTTGATAGAGTTAATCATTCAGCTCGGGAAAACTTTGCTTCATATACAAATGTATACGAAACCACAATATACATATTGAAATAAATTATGAGTTGTTATTTTTGGTATGTGATCATTTTTAATAATTTATGAAGGTTTAAGAAAGTACTGTCGGCTAATGCTTAGGGTAACATTATTTTACTGTTATTGTTACTCAAAAACCTAATGTGTTATTTATATAACATGAGCTTACTATAATTATATAACGCTTGGTATTCTTAAAAGTCAGAATGGTTTGTTTAAAAGATTCTTTTTTCATGGTTTTAAAAACCCATTAAAAGGGGTATGAAAACCCTCTAGACAAAAGCAGAAATCATGATCACAAAATAGAAAAATAACGCTTTTTTTCGCGTTTCTTAATTTTTTATTCATTTATCGGAACAGATGAAATTACGTACATTTTAAAGTGCTTTTTGCCGGGTAAATAAAGTTTTTTTTTGCAAATTTAGGAGGCTTTCCGGGTTTTGGGGTTTTTTATTTTGTTTTGCCAACAAATTTACATCATCTTACCGTTAGAGCTAACGATAAAGCTCTGATATCCTCACACACCAGAGTCAGATTGCAAATATCCAGAGATTCTTCAATAAGCCCTTTTAACACTCGACGGCGGGGAGGTATTCCACCACGCTCGCATGCGGCGAGGTAAACTCGCTGGCTTATGTCCAAAGGTTTCTTAGGCTTTTTGTCTTTGTCTGAAAAAGTGTTTAAAAGAAAATGAAATATATACTTATTATAATTCGAATAAAGAGTTTGAAATGTCCATTAAAATGTTTTCGAGTTTGATATAGTGGGATTATTTCCTGCTAAGGATTTTGGAATCCTTCAAATGTGAAGGTTATACATGTGTTTTACGGCAGGTCTGTGCTTTCCAATCAGATATGTTAGGAACATCCTCGGTAACCCAGGCTATTTACCGTATACTAAATGTAGTATATACGGAATGTGTACCGTGGGTTCCGACGATGTGCTAGGAGAGGCAATTCGTGTTCCTTCTTCATCAGAAGAAAGGGAAGTCACCACTTGACTTTTCAGTGTCGATTTAACTTAAAATTTTAAGTTTATCAAGCTAAATCTGATGAAATATTTCATAAAAGTTTAAAAAAAAGTAAAACAATATTGTTTTAATGACCTTATGGTCGGTTTTTTGAAAGATTTGTAACATAAAAATGTCTATTCAATTTAATACTCGTATACATTAATATTGTAAGTAAACAAAATAAAAATGTTTCGGAACAATATATATCCGCTGCTATTTTAGTAGGTTTGGCAATGATTTTGCGCATGTGATACTCGATTTCAATAAAACATACGGTCAAATTTCTTTCATTCTTGATATTCTTTAATCATTATAAGTTTTGTAATACAAACCGTCATCACTAGCATTTTCTTCACTGCTACTACTTTTGTCATAGTCAAAATTATCTTTTAAATACTTGGGCGTTGTCGGTCGTACAGGTAAGTTCTGTAACTCTGCTTTCGATCCATCCCGCTTCATTTTTATATATGTTTTACTCCGTATGAGTGGCCTCCCTTCTTTCGGCGTCTTTATTTTACGCTGAACTTTCTTTTTTTCAATAGCCTTATGGTGTATCGGCATACGATCGCTTAAAGTAATAAAAAAACGCATTATGTATGAAAATGTAAAATAGCTAAACACACGTTACAACCAAATATAATATTTGATTCGCTATCCTCTAAAAACTTTTTTTTTCTTAACAGTCTTTATAAGTTAGTCGCGGTGGCGGCTATAACTAAAAGTACATCACATAAATCGTCAGACCCAGAAGTCGCTGGTTCGAATCCTTCGGCTCCACCACTAACAATAGTAATGGTTTATTGGTTGAGACCATAAAATACCCGAGGTCCCAAGTGTTGGTAC
Organism: Ruditapes philippinarum; assembly: GCF_026571515.1. Taxonomy (NCBI): domain Eukaryota; kingdom Metazoa; phylum Mollusca; class Bivalvia; order Venerida; family Veneridae; genus Ruditapes; species Ruditapes philippinarum. The sequence goes on from NW_026855530.1 coordinate 123,531, forward strand.
CCTACACCGGGGATGTAAAAGACCCGATAGGGCAGCTGCAGAATAATGCACTACCTCGAAGATAAAAACACGACTTTGTCTCTTTATATTTAACCCTATCACATTTTATGCTTCAAAAATGAGCATCGAATATAATGCATATAAAGTTACTTCCTTATTTCCTTATTCCTTTTTCGAATATTTTACGAATATCCTTATTTAGATTTGAATAAGGAAAAAGGAACCAGTTGCAATTATAATGCAGGTTTATCAGAAATGATTGCAACTGTTGTCTTTCTTTGCGGATATTCTTCTGCTCTTATTTGAAATTGAATAAGTAATAAGGAACTGGTTCCATATTCCTTAATCAGTTTGAACATTTTTCAGAATATTTAGATGCGGGTTTTAGGCAATGCTTTTGATAATTGATTTTTTTGCAATTCTAAATGTAGATTTATAAAAAAAAAACGTTATTGCAGTTGTTGTATCTACTGTTAGTGTTTTCAGTGTTTTTCTAGTTTGCTGATTACAATGTAACCATAAATATATTTTTTATGTAATTATTTTTTCTGCTGTTCCTTATTTAGATTTGAAAAAAGAATAAGGAACAAGTTCCCTATTCCTTATTCGAAAAAGGAATAAGGAATGGGGATCTACCTTCATATACATAGATAATTTGAAACTGCACAGATTTTTATGTTTGAGCCTAATTTGTGACTAAAACGCCATAAAGACAAGAGATATGTTATTCAAATGTTATGACATGCATTTACTACAGTTTATATATCATTTATTCAGATTTGTTTATTTGCTGTATGAAACTTGAATGTTCTTTTAAAAAGAAGTACTGTACAGTCGATGTCACACAATTTTGTTAAGGTGTAATTTATTGTCGCGAAGAAAGCTAATTGAAATGCCAAAATGGGGATAATTTAGTCTTTTACAAATTTTGATTGATTTTCACAAATTGAATAGTGCGGTATAATTAATGTTCAATTAATTCATTATTTTGTCAGTATTTTTTGTGGTTCGTATTGAAGATATAATAGATATCGCGATTTCATCATTTGTAAACATGGAAACATGTAGATTATGGTGTAGATATAGAATGATATTTGAATGTGAATTATCATAAATTATCAATTTTGTCACGTTAAAGAGGTAAATATAAGAAAATACCATCTGTCACCGAAAGAAATAATAATGCATGAATGAATGAATGAATGAATGAATGAATGAATGAATGAATGAATGAATGAATGAATGAATGAAGGAAGGAAGGAAGGTTGGATGAATAAATGGATTTTTCATCGAAAGAGATAACTATTGCATAAATGAATGAATGAATGAATGAATGAATGAATGAATGAATAAGGAAGGAAGGAGGGTGGGAGGTAGGGAAGAAAGGAAGGAAGGAAGGAAGGAAGGAAGGAAGGAAGGAAGGAAGGAAGGAAGGAAGGAAAGAAGGAAGGAAGGAAGAAAGGAAGGAAGGAAAGTTGGATGGATAAATGAATTGCTGGAACACTGCAGAAATTGCATAAAATCAGAATATTTTGGTTACGTTCTGTATTTTGGAATATAGTTTGGTTTTCAATTTACATTCTTTCATTATTCAAACTTTCGTTTTTCTTCAAAGGTCAGTTACTATGAAATGAGTATTCACATCTTGTATTATAGAAAAGAAGAGATAAAGAAAGAAAGAAACTTTAAAAAAGAAAGAAAGAAAGAAAGAAAGAAAAAGAAAGAAAGAAAGAAAAAAGAAAGAAAGAAAGAAAGAAAGAAAGAAAGAAAGAAAGAAAGAAAAAGAAAGAAAGAAAAAGAAAGAAAGAAAGAAATAAAGAAAGAAAGAAAGAAAGAAAGAACAATCATACAAACAAAACTTTGAGGAGAAAGACACAATGAAGAAAAAAATACAATGATTAAATAAATGATGGTAACGTTTCTATACTTTATGAAATTTTACTTACTCGAATTCCCGAACTATTCTCAATGCTACATCACTCATATTTCCTTATTCTCTTACTGATTGTCCCTTCCTAAATATCTGCCTTTAATATCCCACAAATCATTAATAAGCGCCCGAAAAAACGCTTCCCTCTAAATGTATATCCAGCCCCAAACTACAGTCTCTTTGCCGGTTTTTTTCTTGTGGCTTTTATTCATTTATTTACAATTCAAAATACTTTACAGAAATAAAATATGTATTTTAAAAACCAGAAGAAAAGAAAAATTCAGACTTAAATAAAATGGTGATAAGATATTCTGTATTCAGACATTATCTAAATGCCGGTTAGAGATAATCAATTTAAATGCATTGAATGGTTTATATTGTGTAAACATATACCTTTCTATCTGAAAAATCATTCATTTTGGAATAATACCGCGAGATGACAAATTGCAGCTTATATCAGTGAAAGAAATAATGTTTGCTTTTCCGTTGTGATTTCGACATTTGAAATGTTTATAAACATCCGGGCGTTCTTGACACACTGTTAAATCGATGAAAATTTCACAGTCATTACTTTTAATTGAAGAAGAAGCGGCACAATATTTGCTTTTTCTGTACCATTCTCTGACGTAATGTAAATTCTAAAGTATCATTATGGTGACAATTTTAAATAATAGTTTTTAAATTTGTATCTGAATAAGAACTGTTACATTTTACTCAATAAAACAGATAAATTTCACTGGTGTACTAAGTGACCCCAACTATTTATCTATCGTCTGCTATTTCGGCGTTAATTTACGTTGTGAGTTTTGATAATAATTTACATGTGACCGTTTTACATTATTATTGGTTTCGTTTTATAATGATGAAAGTGATTTGATTAAATCCTTAAATACAACATCTGAATTAATGAACGAAAACCGCATTACAAAGGACTGTATTGGCGGATGAACCATATACATGTACAAGTGTACAATGTATTTGGGGGTACAACTGTAGTAAAATATCGGACTCAAAATTACCTCCCCTGGTGGTATCAGACATTTTTAATCTCTTTTTATCCTTCAAAAAATATGTGTTAATGAAATAACTAATAACAACTTTCACTCGACAATAATTTGTGTTTTATATATGTTGTTGTTGTTGTTGTTTTGTTGGAATACATTTCATCTTCATAATTTCTATTACGGTACTTTTATCATTATTACTCTATCATGATAATAATTGATAATAATCATTATGATCGTCGTCATTATCATCATCATCAGCAGCAGAAGCATGATCAACGTCACGAGAGAGTTTTCTTCCGTAAAAAATGAAACATTATGATTTCCACAAGCTTATTTCATTACGGAATTAGACCCAGCCAATTGTAGTCTAAAAAATTTGTCCTTTAAAATTTGAAGTTCAAGTCATTTTTAGCATGACTAGTTATACTTTAAGTGTATTTATTGACTAATTGTAATTTCTGATGACTATAAAGTTGTGTTTTTTTTTGTATTCTGCAAGATCTCATTTCATGGCGGAAGGATTCCAGAAGCACTACATGTCAGTATACATGACAGTTGAAACTTTGATTATTTGACAGTGACTTAGCAAATTAAAAAATATATTGAAAAGCAGATGGCTAACATAGAGTATTTTGGGCTTCGATTGATTTGATTAATGTTGATATTTAAAGTTATGAAATGGAGATTTCTGCAGAGTATAACAGGAGCCAAGAATTAAGCCTCAGATGTCTTATATGTACTACAAAATAAAGAGGGCGAAAATTGACTAGGCCGAGTCCTCTATGCACACGGTAGGAAGTTCCGCGAGAGACACAATTTGATGAAATACTCTAGTCCTTTTACACCGGTATTCATTTCATTTACTTTATTCTTATAGCATTTTTACCTGTCCTTAAATCTTGTTAAAAATATTACTTTTTTCGTGATCGTGTTACTACTTTTCGCGCGTTTTGTTAAGTCCATGAAACGTATAAAATGGTTGAAAACAGAATCCTTATAGAACGTCTAAAACAACAAAATTGAAAATATTGCAGGCTCGGTTTGATGGAGCCTGTTCACGGACGGCACTGGTATGTGCAAGTTACCGTCCACGCCTCCTAGCACCGGTTTTAGCAAAATTCAACATTTAAACACGAAAACGGTGAAATTTTGAATTTAGAAACATCCACAGATGTGTTAAAGACCAATTAAAGCAGTATGCTAAATTTTCTTCAGATAACTTAAATGATATCAAAGCAAAACATATATATTGCTGTGTCAAGAAAGTCCTTTAAAAAACAGCTAACTTACATATTAGCCAGTTTTATCTCCCCATCCTCCGAAACCCACATTCCACCAGGTGTCACCGTCTTTTTCAGCATTTGATGTACACGTCTGAACTATACAATAAATGCTTATCTACTCCAAAGTCGCTTGATAAATCATATAAAAATCCACTGATATGTTTCCTTATTTATTTATATTTTTATCTTTTTTCAATATGTCTTAGAAACGCTGGTTTCTGTAGAGAAAGAAATAAAAAACACAACACTATAGAATACTCGAAAAGATTCACACACCTTTAAAAGAATCAGTTTTTGCTCGATTTGATAGAAATCATGTATGAATCAAGTGTTTGTTCGTTCGTCATATCTTGCGTTATTCGTATAATAATATCAATAGATAGAAGATGTCCTGTCAACATAAGTGTAAACCCCTTCCATTAATAAGCAAACATTATTGTTTACCGAGCACCCAATGCAGGTCTTATATCAATTTACTTTTTAGATAAACGGTCAATTATAATTCACTCTTCACTCGTATACTTCTTTTTAACTGAAATTGTCAATTATGAACAGATTTTTTCAGTTTGATTAATTTTTTTCCGCTAAATCTTCTTCGACATCGTGAAATCTTTGATGATCTTTGGTGTACTTGTGTCAATACAGCTTATTACAGAATAAGGCCTCGATCGGATTTAATTCATCTTTAGGATTTATCGGTTTTTCTTTGTACATTTGAATGTCAACATTTATATCTTTTTCGATAACAGACTTATTTATCAAATATTTATTTATTAAATTTCCCCGTATCCGAGTACACTAAGTAATTTTATTTAACTAGCTTTTTTTATATCAGCTTTATAAAACGTGTATTTTATCAATTCTACTTAATCAAATTTGCGTTTCTTTTCACATTTGTGAGCACAATCTAATATCCTATCATTTTTTATAACAATTTTCTACATAAAGAAATATCGATGCCTCATGGATCTTTGACATAGGCATCATGCCTTTCTTGGATTTTTTAAAACATTTTTTACACCTTTTGTTATTATTTTTCTGTTTGACGTAAACGAAATAATCAAACATTTTGTTTGGTATACAGTGAATGCATTCTAGTGTAAATGGAAAAAAAAAATTAAAGTCAACGGTTGATAGATGTAATTCTATGTCAAGATATAATTCACGAAATACACAAGAAAATTTATTTAAAAAAAAAAAAACTGTACCGTCGCCTTTTTTCATATTCATGTCTGTAAAAACAGAAAAGGATCTGATATTTGATTAAAGAAAAATGGCACAAAACGCACTCTAACAAAATATTCAACTTCTGCGTATTTTTCGTAGATTAAGCGGTAATTGATAATTTTACAAACATTAGTCTTTCTATTTAAGTGTTTTGGCATTATTTCACCTATATATAAACTAATAAACAACCAGCTACAACCCCCTTAAAATAACTTTTAACCACGAAAGGTCACATTGCGGCTTTCCAGATGTATTTGAGAAACCAATTTTAATATAAGGGAATCAACATGTTATATAATATACTTGTATATGTAAATATTTAGATAGAAGAAATATACTTAAAAATTGAAATATGTCAACAAAACTTTTAAATACTATTACAAAAACAATTTGAGAGGGGGAGAAACAACAAACACATTTCATCACAGAAAATTGATTTTTTATGTTATTGCCTACCTTTTTAAAGGAGGAATGCAAAACATGGCGATTATGACGGTTTAGAGGTTCATATTTAAACCGATTGTAATAAATCCTGGTCATTTTGCGGTCATCTACAGACATCATTTATTAACCAGTAGATACATTAAGTGCAAATTCGTAAAAATAAATTGTATTCAAACGTGTTACGAAACTTTTTTTAAATTTCAAACGATTAACGTCAAACATATGAAAGAATAAAATCCGGATATAAGAGAGTGTTTAACATTTTAAGTTGTTAACACATTATGCTAGTACACTGGAAAGACGATGTCTCGGAAATTGAAAAAGGCGGGTTTTAATCCTTAACCTAAAGGGTCCGAAAATGTTTAACATTTGCAACCAGTTTATAGCAAAGCTAGCCCGCAAAGGCGTCCTGACTGACCAGGATCATTACTGTTGGTAGTTCAAGTCTTTTTTTTACTTTCTTTTTATTTTGATATTGAAACCCTAACTTTTTGGACTTCTCCAAATTCAAATTTGGCAAATCCAGCATACACATTCAACAGGTTAAAGGTTAAGTTACAGAATATATTATCAAAGGCATATCTAGGCATTTATGTACAACCACTTCCATGACACCCTAATGTTGCTATTTACGAAAAAAAAATTGCCGCTATGTTTCATTTAATATTGTCATGCCGCGTTATTGCCTGCCAAAAAGTGCCTCACTTGTATGTCGGAGTCAACTCAAACAAATGTATAAATCTTTAAATTTGAACATTCTATTCTGACAGTTTGTATTAATTTTGTGTATAAAAATATTACGCAATAATATGCAATTGAAAAAAAAGATGGTGCATTTTTTAACTGGACGGATGGATAGAGAATACCGTTCTAGTGTCTGATATTACAAAATTTTTCAGACAAGGCTAAGGATAAAAGAAGAACAAGGCTCTGCCGATCTCTTCATTTGTTTCATGCCGAGCCTGATAAATTTTATAATATCAGACACTTGTTTTGTATTCTATTTATCCTATTTTACATTCCAAATGAAAGAATCTATCGAGTTCATGTCTTGCACAGTAATATGTCAAAGGTCATATGCATATGAAAAAGTCCCAAATGTTTTAGTCAAATGTAAGAGAGACTTCAACATTAAAAAACTCTTTTCGTTTTGAAGTTTATCAGTTTAATATTTTCAAACTAGGTAAAAAGGTAAAAATATTTGATTTTTCTTCATTTTATTTCAATATGTATTAATGAGGGTGACTATTGAGTATATCGTTTCATTAGACGTCTTTTTTCCAGTGCTTTATATATCATTGCTCAGTTATGTGTGAAGTATATTGATTTTAAAACATTTTATCATCATACGATTTTCCATTGTAGTTTGTCCTATAAATATGAATTTATTTTTCAAAATAAACTGAAAAAAGTTAAGCAAACTAGAAAATATAGATCTAACACACTGATCAGCTAGACGTGACTTAATAGGTATACATATAGATATATATAGAATGTTTTATAAATGGTACGAAGAGTTTAGATATTCTATATAAATAAGTGTTAAGTCTTAATAGGTGTTAAGTATTTGTCAAATAGTCTCAGGATTTTTAGCGGGACTATTTGTTTTCTTCGCATTTTACATTAAAATGCGTCCTTTCATCATTATCTACAAATTTCCATCTGAAATTCATCCGAGTCAAAGTCATGTTACATTCAAGAATATTTAGTCTACAGATAATACATACATGTATATAATTCAATGATAACACGGTACTGATTACATTATGATTACTGGATGAAATTTCAAACACAAAAAAATATATTGGATTGGTCTTCAATGTGCACAATTTCCATGTATTTCAGATACTGATAAAACAATAGAAATGCATCATTTCGATATTCATACAAATTATTTCAGCCGCGTCATGACAAAACAAACATAATGGGTTTGCGACCAGCAATGATCCAGACCAGCATGCGCATCCGCGCAGTCTGATCAGGATCCATGCTGTTCGCTTACAAACCCTATAACAAGTAGAGAAACTGATAGCGAACAGCATGGATCCTGATCAGACTGCGCGGAAGCGCAGGCTGGTCTGGATCCATGCTGGTCGCAAACGCACTATGTTGGTTTTGTCCTGACGCGGCTCATTTCTTAAAAATGTTGTCTAGATCTTAGTGATGAATAATAATATGATGAATAATAACATAATAATAACATGATGAATAATAATATTTTGGTCTAGAACAATTTATTATCTGTTATCGGATTACATCTACAAAAAACATCTACGAATAACATCTACAAACAACATCTACAAACCTACAAACAACATCTACAAACAACATCTACAAACAACATCTACAAACAACATCTACAAACCTACAAACAACATCTACAAACAACATCTACAAACAACATCTGCAAACAACATCTACAAACAAACAACATCTACAAACAACATCTACAAACAACATCTACAAACAAACAACATCTCCAAACAACATCTACAAACAACATATATATACAACTATATAGTGCAGACGAATAAATTGATGTATTGATTTATTCACGTTTATTTTTATTTATGCTTGTTTCAAATCTGTGAACATGGAATCATTTCCCTTCCTGCCTTATTTTGAACATATTTTAACGTAATTTGTTCTTGCCTCTCTTTGCCTCTATCTGAAATGCTTCCATGGTTTCCAATACTTTCAATTGTCTTTTTTTATTCGTCATCTCATGGCTTTAATTAAAGTCTTATTTACTATAATGGAGTTTAAAATGAATTGGACAAACATTGTAGGTATTTACTACCTTTTAAAGAATTATATTTTTGTTTAGAGTTGTAAGTGATGTATGAACTCTTATAATATGAATAATAAAGTATTTTAGTCTTGAATAATTTATCATCTGCTATGGATTACACTTACCAACAACATCTATATATCACACCCTGGTGGTAATGTTTACGAATTTTTTTGCAGAAATATCGTCATGGTCACCAAGTGCCTCAACACATAATAAGTAGGAAAGTTCGTCGGAGTCAACTTAACCAAACGCATGAATCTTTAAATATGAACACTGTTATCATTTAAAAAACATAAATAAAAACAAATGTTAAAGATCCGACAGGAAAGAATACTTATAACAAAAATACTGATTAAATAGAGTATTTGTTTTATAATATAGGACATCTATACGTTATAAAAAACATATTTTACATTAATGTATTCGTCTGCCGAAAGCAGTTTGACCTGGATAAAGAAGTTAATTAAAAAAGAAAACTTGTCCGTTATCAAATTTTGGGATATCAAGATCAAAATTTTATGTAAAAAGAGCCTCTTAGACTGCAGAGAAGTGCTCGCTAGCCAGGCTCTATACTTATTTTTATATTCTTATTATTCTTGTATTTTAATGCGTAATATAGAATATATTTTTAAACAATTCCATGTTAGAATCTGTATAATACACTTTGCAAGATGGCATACACTAAACAAAATGATATTGTAAAAATGCTAATCAACAACCCTGAGGAAATGTAAATGTATCAACTCAACTGTAGTCAAAATCAAAAACAGTTGAAAACAAAACAAAATGAAAAACATATATTACGGTCACAAAATATCTAAGATGTAAAATTAAAGGAAAAAGTAAAGAAGATACTTTATAACTTTTTCATCACTTTTTGTTGTAAGGCTTGGCATTTTTTTTTAAATTTTAACTAAAATTCTAATTAGCAACACATAATTTTTACATAACTTTACAAGTTTCTTAACTAAAATCTTGGTTTACTGTATTTCAAATCCATTAATAATATGAAAGTCACTGAATAAAATCACTTTTTTATGCTTTTAGCTCATCAACGGTAAATCATGAACTCGCACAATCATCAAAGTTCATATTGATCACTGAGGATGAACCTAAATATGACAAAACTGGCTCAGTAAAAGAAGATTTTATTTCATTGATACAAAGACTTAACGTACACAAAGGTACAAGGAACAATGGTTTCACATAGAACCGAGTCAGTTCCATATCAGTGTGCATTTCCTAGTAACGCATAGTTCGAAATGTTTTCAAGTTTTAAAGTAGCGCTGAGAGTTTAATATCTGTCTCACGCATTGTTAAATATAGAAAAAAAATGTTTACAATACCCAGAAGTTAAATAATAAAGAACTGTCTTAAATAAGCCTATCTTATCCTGGTTAATTAATTAATGGTCACGCGTTCTGTGAACCTCGTCTTGCCTCGTTGGTCTTTGTTCTCATTTGTTATATTTTCTCACAAATGTCCAGAATAACTTTAAGCATTATATTCCAACAATTGTTAAGTAGTTGAATAAGTATGTTTAAATATAATTCTAAGAGGTATGGTTGTAACTTAATGAGTCTACTTAAATCATATCTAAAATACGTCCACATGAAGACCCCACATAAAGATAGACTTTGAAGCAATGCTCATTTTTTTATATTTACAGGGATGTTTCTGACACAAACCTTAACAAGCTAGTTTCTTTTAGATTCTTCTCAATTATAAATAGAACTTCCACAAAAAAGTTCAATAATGTACTAAATGATTTATAAACGTACAGGTCATAACTAGGTTTTAATCAAAATAATGATTAATTTGAAAAATACAATGAATGAAATATACATAGTCATGAATATTAAAAATACACATCGTTGTTTTTTCGTTAGGTATACAAATTGATTCATTTATACGTAAACAAATCTATTCCTTGTTATATATACTCATATAGTCATATTATATAAACATAATATACTCATATAAAACTTCATGTTAATTTCTTAGGTGTTTATTCGTTGTCTATAGGCAATGTGCTAGAAACAAATAAATTCAAAATCACAGAAAAAATACAATGTACAAAGATTCTTTTTCCCTTGCTTTTAAATATAATTTGATTTTTTAACATAATTATTTATATTCTATCTTGTCGATGTATGCATTTAATTAGTATACAGCATCAATTTGTAATGTTATGTCTTTTTTAGCATAGAGGCGGCTGTTTAATAAATAGATATAACAAAAACCGCAGTTTAGTATGCTGTATGTCCTTTTGTCGAATGGTATCCCATATGAGTAAATAAGGGTGGTTCAATTAAAAGTAATTGTTGCCAATGTTTTCTGGCCAACCTATTCAAAGCTACATCTTTTGGATAACTTTTGTCACATTCAACTGAATTAAGATATTGAACAGTTGCCTCAGCACTAGCACGTGGATAGAACGCAGCTACTAAGCTTCCACCAGTAGCATCAGACATTTCATGAGTTATTCCTAAAATATATCTCCATACAATACTTATATTTTGACGTCCTATAACATTGAGAACCCATGCAATATAAATGAAAAGTATAAAAAACATATGATATGATAGTCGCAGTTTTGAATATTTCTTTAACGCTACTATAATTAACACGTCCAGGAACAATGTTATTATCATAAGTTCAAACACTTTTCCTAGATCAAAACCTGTAAAGAATAAGAATTTTGTCCAGCGCCATAATCTAACAAAATTCAAATCCCATGAATTTGTATGAAGTTTAACGTAAAACAGGTCTTTGAATTTATCTTTCTTCAGTTCGCATTGATCATTTTCAAACAGTTCTTTTTTCATTACGCTAAACAAGTCTTGATGAGGCAATGTATCATCTTCCAGGATTAATAAAAATGACGAATTCTGTTCCAAAACATTTTTCATACAAAACACATAATCTTCACGCTCTTTCTCGTACCGGTTTTTAAAACTTTCTCGCTTTTCTTTATCCCGTTGAAAAATTGTAATCCATTCCGGAATATAATTCATATCAACATATGTTTCTGGGTTAAGGTCCACATTGCAAATACTTAGATATATCTGGAAATAGTTTTGATCTAATCTATTGATAAGTTTGATTAAAGCTGCAACTGTTTGTAAAAGGTAATGAGGCGGTTCGGTCTCTGTAAGATTGTTCTCTCGTGATAAAGTTATTATATTGATAGCAAGCACACACGTGTGCTCGTTGTTTTCTGAAAACTTATTCATTCTTGGTTTCTTTTCGTTACCTATAATGTTTTCTTTTCCGTTCAACGTTTTCATATTGGATAACACTGACTTTGCTTCAGCGACACGATTCTGATTATCCTCTTTGAAATATTCAACATGCCGAGCTTTCTGAATCTGTGACCATCCTTTGAAATATCTACCTAAAAGAAGGATTCCTATGGCATAAACAACGCCGAGGTATATTGTACGACTCATCCTCCGTCTTAATTTGTCATCCTGAAAAAGAGGCCACAAAATCAATATTGATCATACATTTTTTTGGACTGTTATAAAATATGAAAAATCCGAATGAAAGCCGTTTAGGCAAATATATTAAATCTTGAATTTGTAAAAAAAATAACAACTTAAAACTCCTTTATTTCTGTGTAAAGGTTAAAGTCCTTCTTGTTGACAAATTTGTTCGAATAAAACAAATATATTAGCACAAATTTTCAGAAGATTATTCGTTAACTTGCTGGAAACGGAAATGATCTCAGTATAGAATCAGACCAATCTGTAGACACTTCAGTCAGGTTATACTGTGAGCAAATTTTGTATTTTGATACGGCAATCTCCCTTGCAAATTCATAGCTGGACAGGTACAGAAGATAAGAGAAATAGTATTGTGACTGCTTACTAACAGTATTTTGTTTTTGACATCCCTTTAATTAATAATTAAAAGCAAGTCTTTGCATTTATTCAGTTGCGCTTAGGTTTGGATCAATATATAGTGTGTTTTTTTCAACTGTGGCATATTTAATATTTTAAACGAAACGCGTGATCGAATTAACAAAAAAAAACATATGGCGATTTACATTATTATTGTAATAAATTAAATCTTATTTAATAAAAATGAAAGTAAGAAAAACTATAAAATTATTTTCAGTAAATAATCAACAAAGACTGTTATGCCACGTGATTACAAACACAAGTACAAACAACCTCTTGAATAATTGCAATATCAATTCATTTTGTCATTCAAATTGCATCGTATTTTTATTTTCCATTTTTTATTTATCTTAAAACATCTAAACAAGTTTCTTTTGACAATCGTGTCATTCCATGTATTTAATGTTGATATTTTCAGATGGTAAGGTAATTCTCATTACAGTTTTTTTAATGACCTCTGATATGTATATTTAGACACGAAAATGAAGTTTTCTATTCAAATCATACGGTAGAAATACTGAATATCATCGTTACCTGAGTCGTTCAAGTGTACGATATAATTATTTAGTACAGTTATTTAATAGAGTAACCTTTATTAAAGTGACATTATGCCCATCCAAGGGTATATAGTGAGTGAACGGGTGAAGATCTAAATATGTTTTCATTTTGCCATAATTTACGGTGTTCCGTTTGGACACGTTTGGACAATCGTGACATTCTATTTATTCTGTACCCGCAATGCACGATGGTACGATGGTGAAAACGCGATGGCACGATGGTACGATGGTGAAAACACGATGGTGCGATGGTGAAATCACGATGGTACGATGGTGAAATTGCGATGGCGCGATAGTACGATGGTGAAAACGCGATGTTACATCGCTTTTTCACCATCGTACCATCGTGATTTCACCATCGTACCATCGCGTTTTCACCATCGTACCATCGCACCATCGCGCCATCGTGTTTTCACCATCGTGCTATCGCGTTTTTACCATCGTACCATCGCGTTTTCACCATCGTACCATCGCGTTTTCACCATCGTGCCATCGCGATTTCACCATCGTACCATCGCGTTTTCACCATCGTACCATCGTGTTTTCACCATCGTACCATCGCGTTTTCACCATCGTACCATCGCGTTTTCACCATCGTACCATCGTGCATCGCGGGTACAGAATAAATAAAATGTCACGATTGTCCAAACGTGTCCAAACGGAACACCGTACTACGAAGAGGGCCATGATGGCCCTGAGGTCGCTCACCTGTATAAAGGCACGCGGAGCGGGGCCAGTTTAAACCCCAGGGCTTTTATTTGAACAAACTTGGAAGACACCCATTAGAAGATGTTTCACGATGTTAAGTTTTTACTACACACATATAATGAAAAACAACGATCTACCCCTCTCCTTCTGCCCCCCCTCCCCCAATTTTAACCCAATGGCTTTTTATTTGAACAAACTTGGTAGACACCCATAAGAAGATGTTTCATGCTAAACATCTAAGCTCTAGCTCATTGGGTTTTTTTAAAAGAAGATTTTTTAAGTTTTTACTATACACATATAGTTTAAACCGATGACACCCCTGGGGCGGGGCCAATTTTGACCCCAGGGCTTTTATTTGAACAAACTTTGTAGACAATTACTAGAAGATATTTCATCCTTAATATCTAAACTCTAGCTATTTGGGGTTTTTCAAAGAAGATTTTTAGGTTTTTGCTATACAAATATAAGGAAAATCAATAACACCCGGGGCGGGGCCAATTTTGACTCCAGGGCTTTTATTTGAACAAACTTTGTAGACACTCACTAGAAGATTATTCATGCTAAATATCTAAACTCCAGCTATTTGGGTTTTTTTTCAAGAGAATTTTTAAGTTTTTGCTATATACACATATAAGGAAAATCAATGACCCCCGGGGCGGGGCCAATTTTGACCCCAGGGCTTTTATTTGAACAAACTTGGTAGACACCAATTAGAACATGTTTCATGCTAATTATCTTAGCTTTAGCTCTTTGAGTTCTTTAAAAGAAGATTTTTTAAGTTTTTACTATATGCATATTGGGAAAATCAATGACCCCCTGGGGCGGGACCAATATTGACCCCAGGGCTTTTATTTGGTCAAAACTTGGTAGATACTCATTAGAAGATGTTTCATGCCAAATATCTAAGCTCTAGCTCTTTGGGTTCTTTAAAAGAAGATTTTTTAAGTTTTTACTATATGCATATAGGGAAATGGTTATAATCATGTAATATTAGAACCGGAAGGCGATGGTACGATGGTGAAAACGCGATGGTACGATGGTGAAAGTGCGATGGTACGATGGTGAAAACGCGATGGCACGATGGTGAAAACACGATGGCGAGATGGTGCGATGGTACGATGGTGAAAACGCGATGGTACGATGGTGAAATCACGATGGTACGATGGTGAAAACGCGATGTAGCATCGCGTTTTCACCATCGTACTATCGCGCCATCGCGATTTCACCATCGTACCATCGTGATTTCACCATCGTACCATCGTGTTTTCACCATCGTACCATCGTGCCATCGCGTTTTCACCATCGTACCATCGTGCATCGCGGGTACAGAATAAATAAAATGTCACGATTGTCCAAACGTGTCCAAACGGAACACCGTAATAATTCCTTTTGATTTAATAAATAAGTTCGCATAAACAATAAATAACGCACAGATACAAACGAAATTTCTGTAAATATCCATTTGAATTTACCTATAACGCCTTTTTTATAAAAAGAGTGGGGCAGTCTTTTTAAATTTTAGGCAGATTTATAATTTTATCCTAAACATTTTCCAATATCATCTGTTGGTCAAACACCATTTTGACAGTCAATCTTTTGAGATATAAAGTAAATTCAGCTCAACTTGACTATGAAAATATGAGCATAATGTCACTTTAAGACTTTTAGAATATTTTTTTTTCTTAAACTTGCTTAATAAACATACACTAACTGGCATTAATATTCATATGTTTGAGAGAGTTAAAATATTTCCATCAGCTTGTAAGCCAACAATATAACGTGTCATAATTTGAAGTGTGAAATTTCCTTGATATTCAAGTATCTAAATTGAACAAGCATCATTATAGGCTTTGGTCGGACTTCCGTATGCTTGATTTAATCATGTACCTATTTGTACAGTGTAGCTTGCAAAAATAACGTTAACATTAACATGTTCCCCAAAGGTTAAATTTACAATATTTTACAAAGCTGCCCTACAAAAAGTATATTTGGGTTTTGAAGTTTTAAAAATTTTTATTTGGCCCTTGTATTTTTAAAATTTTTTGTAAAAATGTTGGGTTTGTTAAATTTCTTTTCCCTTTTTTTGAAAAATTAACGAAAAAAACCCAAATAACTGGATTTTTGAAACTTTTGGGTTTTTTTTTTTAAATTTACCTTTTAAAACATATAAGGGTTTAAAAGTTACAGTAATATTTTTATTGAAATGAAAAAGCTATTAAAAATTTATTTTATTTAAACAAACAAAAACTTATATCTTTTTAGTTTCTTACGCGTACTTATGACCGGGGATAAAAAAACCCGGGATCAAAAAAGTTGGGGGTTTCTTATTTATTATCAAACATTTTATGATATAAATTAAAAAGGGCCCTTGAAAAAATTTTCGCTCCCTCTATTTACAGCATTTTATACATAACATACAATTATCAATTCAATAATGTTATCGTGATGAAAAGCACACCTTTTTATTTATCGCCCGAAATGGAGACGTAATAACGTACTTATTGTTTAATTAATATGACGCTGTTTTTATTTGGTTTCGTTTAGCATATTCCAATACATTTGAGCCGCGTCATAACAAAACCAACTTAGTGGGTTTGCGACCAGCATGGATCCAGACCAGGCTGCGCATCCGCGCAGTCTGATCAGGATCCATGCTGTTCGCTATCAGTTTCTCTACTTGTTATATCATAAAACAAGTAGAGAAACTGATAGCGAACAGCATGGATCCTGATCAGACTGCGCGGATGCGCAGGCTGGTCTGAATCCATGCTGGTCGCAAACCCGCTATTTTTGGGTTTTTTTCATGAGAAAAAATATTTTTTTTTAACCCTTTTTTACATTTTTGCTTCTTTTTAAACTTAAAGTTTTTTAAAATTGCTACATATTGTGCCGCAGCAGATGTCTACAAAAGTCGTTTACAATGCTCGTATTAATGTGATTAAAGAAATCCTATAAGATAATCTGTAACAGCTGAGTCCTTGTGAACATATGTGTATTGATTAGTATGGTATCTCGGACATTCTCAGAGTGTACTTAATTTGTTTAAACTAACTATTATCAACTAGATTTTTGTATCAATTATTTCCATTCGTACAATTGTTTCGGTTCTGTCTTTTTTATTGAGTTTGAGTTATTGAGACGTAGAAAATGTAATGGCCATATAGCGACTTTCCAGCTTTACTAATTAAGTAAGACATCAGGTGCCCTCCGTGCATTATTTCAGGCATGAGCTGCCACCATGTAGAGCCACTGACGATCCTAACATGGCTGGTTAGCTTCATCACACGAACGAAGCCAAAATCCCCGGCGGAGTGGCAAGTGGTTTAAAGTCAAAAAACTTAACCACTGGGCTTCAAACACTCCCTCACCCTCCAAATAAATTATAATAATCAAAACAACAGCAACAACAAACAACAAAATACAAACAACAAAATAATGTGATTGAACAAAAAGCACAAAAAACTTCGCCTAAAATGCAACAAGATTCAAAATTACAAAACATCCGTATTTGAGTATTATTATAATTTATTTATCAAAAATATCTGTCATATGCAATATACAATATATGCAACATGTGAAATACTTACAGCTTACTGACAGATTATTCCTCAGCCTTACATGAACTCTTTTGCCATGCTTATCCAGTGCACGTTTCTCCATTGATTTCATATTCCTTTCCGATAAACTGTAAATAGTGTTGTTTTTACTTTGGTTTATTTCAGAGTTTACACATCATCTGCTGTCAGCGTTCAGTGGACCATAATCGATATAGAATATCAGCTTTCAATAGACACCCGACAACCGTGCAAGATACTAAATGTGACGTATTCTTTACCTTCAAGTATCCATTCAGTAGCTTTCTATTAATCCTCGTATAATTTTTGTAACTTATTTAATGCTAAAGTTAGTTAATTCTCATAAGACTTTGTCAGAGCATTGTTTTTAACATTCGTTAATCATAAAAATAATTCGCAGTATGTTAGTTAGTCTTTGTATCAAAATCCACACCTGTAAACATAAAATATAGTGCCAAAGTAAGACTGCTTTATTACATAACCAGCTCAAGCAAAACGTGCAATATTTTCAGATGAATTCAAACGAGAATATTTTAAAAAATAAAAAAAAGATATTGTATTTCATCCGTTTAGCAATGATTTTGTGCATGCACCAGTTGCTTTTAAAGCAGTGTACTACCATATTTCTTTCATAAAAAGTATTTTGAAAGTATTCTTTTTAAAAATTTATATCAATTATATTCATTTGAGAATTCTCTGCCATCACTATAGAATTATATACTGCTGGCGGATGTACTTTAAATTTTCATCTAAATAGCATTTAAAATGATAATAAAGAGTCCCAAGTTGGAAGCTGGACAAGTCCATTTAAGAAATTCAGGTTAAAGTTTCAAACAGTAAAACTTTGCGATACCAATTTTACATTACAGTTCACTTAAATAAAGCCAACTGTTGACAGTGGAAGAATATCATCTGAAGTCAGAATGGACCCAAGATAATCTCTTTTAGAATTGAAATGGCATTTGCCGAAAAGATGATTGTTTTCTTTTCATATCATTGCAATGTATTCTTTTAATAACTTTATCACTGAAGCTCACACAGCTATCAAAGCGTATTTGAATGAACAGTTACAAGTTCATGATGATTTTACGATTTACACATTAAAAGAATCCCTTTAATTTTTTAATATATATACAAAAATATCATATACTTGGTTAATCATGCATATTTTTGTAGACGAAGATTTAATTCATGTTTTTATGAAGAAGTATAATTTAATGTTATATAAAGTGTTTGATATACAACGCGGCCCTTATACGCTATGTTCATCCAAAATGTAACTAATTTTTTTTAGGTATATATTTAGAAAATGACTTTATTTTTGATTGTTTGAATTAATATATTTTGCAAAAGCCTTTGAATGTAAATTACAATTGAATCTAATCAAGTAATCAGAGTTATGCAAGAAATATGCAATGTAACAATATTTTTGTAATTTATTTAAAATAGCAGGCGAAAGACATACCCTTGAAACAGCCGACAAAATACAAAAATATCATGTTGGTACAATGTATTTAATTTACAAAACAATTCATTAGTCCTTACATAAATTCTGCATCATTTGATGCTTATTAGTCTTAAAGCCTGCGTCACATTACACTCCGATTAAATTTACGATGGCGTACCGATGCCTGAACGGGCTGAAATTGCCAACTTTTTAAAGGTCTCCGGCCGGTGACCCTCCGGTGTTAAGTGACCGGTGGGGCACCGTACGGGTAATCGGAGAATTTTAGTGCAGAGTTATTTTCTTCCGGCATCCGGTACATCGCCAGCACAACGTAGTAGACATGGTAAAATACCCTCCGATACCCGGCCGGACACCTTTTGTTATCGGTTACATACCGGTTAGAATTTTTACTTCCTGGGCGCCAAATATTCCTCCAGTTTCCGAGGGGTATCTGAGCGGTCACCGAAGGC
Organism: Ruditapes philippinarum; assembly: GCF_026571515.1. Lineage (NCBI taxonomy): Eukaryota > Metazoa > Mollusca > Bivalvia > Venerida > Veneridae > Ruditapes > Ruditapes philippinarum. Next base: position 142,878 of record NW_026855530.1, read on the forward strand.
GTCTCGCCAGGTTACTGACCGGGACTCGGATGGACGCAGTACGTCGCGCGTATGATCCTAAAATGTCCGTAAGGATAGCGTTGGGTTATTAAACAGACCTTACGGCAGGTAAAGCCTTGACCCGTGTTCAATTATCGGACGACGGTGAAGGTCACTTTCGTTGTACAGATGTTATCAGTACCTTGCGAAAGTGAAAGAGAATATTACTGTTCAACTGCTTTAACCATCATTCTCTCATTAGCCAGCGTGCAGAGCTGAATCGGTTAAATCGCTTATCTTGTAATCTGTACATTGTGGGTTCGATTTCCGGGATGACCAACTGAAATTACTAAGAATCTTTCAGAGAAATCTTTAAAGCAAAGTCCCGTGTATGAAGTGCTTAAACACTTGGATAGGTAAAAAGAAGGAGAAGATTGTTTGTAGTCCTGCTTGGCATTTTGATCTTGTTTTTCATATTTTTCTGAAATTGGGGCATTTTGCTATCTTTATCTTGCGCTGTCCTCCAACATCTAGAACGACTAATACTCTTCTTGAGGACTCGCCTTTATCGGCAACCGATGGCGACTATTTAGAAACTCAATTACACACATGGAGGTTTCTAAAAGTTTTCAAGTTTCATTTACAATCTTTTATGGAAAACTTTGATTTCAGAGTGTAATGTACCTTCCAAAACAGAAAGCAAAGAAGGGGTGGAGCAGAAGGCAATGAAAAATGCAAACAAAAGAGGGGGTATAACGGCCGAAAATGGGATAGCATGCCATACGAATACCGTCCGACAGCCGACCGGATATCGTACGTATACTTAACCGTCACCGTACGATTGTTGCAAACAGGCCAGATAACGGAAGGCAACTGGACATTTATCGTACGTAGTCTGCCGGGTACCATTAGAATATCGACCGGTGTCCAGAAAGAAAACGCCAAGGGTTTTCACCAGGTGGCCGGGCGAGTTCCCTCCGGAAACCGTCCGAATACCTATCTGACCACAGAGGGAGAATGACCGCCCACTTCTTCCCGGACATGATTGAAATGTTTCTCTCCGATCTCAAATAATCAACGGTGTCCCATCGATCCCTCTATATCGACCGGTCCCCGCTTGTAATGTGACGTAGGCAAAGCAGCTATCAAAAGCTTGACGATCAATTCTGTCTTTAGCAAAATGTCACAAGAAAGTAATATTGAGTTGGAAATTGAAATAAAAAATGATGAAAAAGAGTTCTTTGTTAACATTGATTTTCATTTGATTGAGGCAGCTTTGACTTTACTGCAGGATGATGGCTCAGTTAAAAAGAATGAGTATGAACCGGTAGTTTTTCCTATTGTACAAGATGTCTACAATGCTATCAATGGCAGAAATCCACGTTTTGTTACTTCCTACAAAGAAGTTGTTCATAAATATCTACAAGATAGCCTTAATAACACTTAAGAACACTACCGTAAAACTGACCAGGACATTTAATTGTTAAAAGAGTTCTTAATCTCTATGAGTGAAAGCAGGCCAATTCTTGAAATCCCTGCTGAGGAGTTATCTGCAAATATGAGTAACTTATTTATGCCGTTAGGAAAATAGATGGCTAGGGGTACGAGTCAAACTCTATCATATCCAAATTCCAGAGCATTCAAAGATTTCTCAATGTCAACCAATATGGCTTCCCCCTGAACAAAGATCATGATTTTTAAAGGTGTAAGCATGTATTAAATCCAAGACGAAGCATTTAAGATAAAGATAACAACCCAAATGCTGCCTCTCCTATAACATCTGGTGATAAACAGAAATTCTACGCAGCAGACCAACAAGGTGGTTACAATCCTAGAGCATTTCAAAATTCTACGTGATATATTTGCACAACTTTTTTGCCATGAGAACTGGCAGAGAGGTTCATTCTCTTTGTTTGGGAGATATGAAGTTGCTGTGTTATGATGATAGCTTCGAATATCCGGTGTAAGTCAGGAGCACCAAACCAAACACAGGACTGGAGCTGATCCTCGTGACCCAATAGAAAAAATAAAGCCAAGAGCTTATGAAATGTTGAAATTCCTGCTTGGATTTTATAAGCAAATCCCTGATAAGAGTCCTGAAGCAATGTTTGAGCCTATCCCTCCATTCTTCTTGACTATAGCTTCCAACCATCCTGAAAATGGAAAACCATGGTACAATAAATCAGCTATAGGTAAACACAAAATCTACATAATTATGAAGGACATGAAACATGCAGCAAACAAAGTCATATTTGAACATTTTATTAGGAAAAAATGCAATATTTTTTTAACAATGTTAAATCTATACAAATTAGAAAAATCATTCAAAAATATTGTTTGCATTAGTTCAGACAAACTTTCATTCAAATCAATCCAACAAAATCCCTTATTAGTAATTCAGAAGCTAATTTAATTTTATAATAAAAATGTTCCATTTTTATTAAACAGGTTGTATTCATCAAATATAATATTTCTTAATTTCATTTCTTTAATTAATGAATATTCAATAGCATCAAATGCTGCTAATTTCTTTTTCTTTTGTTCAATTATTAGATCTTAAAATTATGTGTTTTACTTTGCTCAAATGCATAAAAATACCATTTTTACAGTGTAAGGAAAGGGGTGGTACAGACATTAAATGATGCCGGTGTTGCACCAACCCACATCATTTAGATTAGTGGTCACAAAAATGTCAACAGTGTCAACAATTATAGCACCTTGAATGAAAGGTAGCAGAAAGACATTTCAAGGACAATGAGTAATTTACCTCAAACTACTGGCACTTAATCCAGGGAAATCTCAGCTTCACACCATGATTACAACACTAGTCGTCAGCACAAAGAGACTCATATCTGTGACCATGTTCAACAACCAGCTCCAAGAAACCCGTATGATTTCTAAGGTGTTTTTTTTTCAGTGGAAACCAGATTAGTGGAAATATCATTGTCCTTTTCCACACAAGTAATATGTCCAACACATCAATTTCAAATGTTCAGGCCATCATGAACTCTCCACCAGTAAGGAAACGCCGAAGGATTTTTTCAATAGACTCTGGCTCAGAATAAATTGTCTTTGAAACAGTAGCATTTATAAGTGATCCTATATTGTTAGTTTAACGTGTATTCCTGGTTTGAAACTTTTTGACTGTTACACATGTTTTGATCAGCTGATGTTACAGATTAACGCCTATGGTACCGTTACGTAAATAAGTTAAATATTTAATACACAGCTTGACAGTCTATATTTTGATGTTCATATGCTGAAATAAACGTTTTTCTCACATTTCATGTATTTCCACCATTCCTCCCTCGGCAAAGCCATAAATTTGTCCAAATTAATACTAGTCTCATTTTCACTTTTAAAAATGGCGTTACTAATGATCGACAAGCGGATGAATATAAAGCCTTTGAAAACAACCATTTTAAAAATTTCAAATTAAGAATAATAGAATAAAAGCAGATGTTAATCTAAAAATTATCTGAAATTCATAAATCTTTATCAAAGGAGAAATATCCCGATTTAAACTACGAACTATTTTGTGGGGGTGGTAAATAAAAAAACCGCTACAGTCGTTGTGACATAAAATTAAAGGGGAAGTCTTGACAATCGTAAGGTTAAATTGAGAGAAAGAATATACTAAACAGAAATTTAGGTTTTTCTTCTAAAAATACGTAATTTATTTTCATCTCGTGGTATGAACATTATCATATATCATTTTCATACCACTAGATGAAAATAAATTACGTATTTATAGAAAAACCTCAGTCTATTTATTCCCCAATAAATTGACTTAATAATGAATTAAATTATGAATACTTGTAACAACTTAAAATTCCTTTGGTAATGTTGTTGGATAAGAAAAGAACGTTTATGGCAACAAATAGCAAAATTACAAAATTAGTTTAATATTAATTTAGTTTGAGTATGCTTTAAATAAAGAGCACATAGTAATGATAACTTGGTGGGGTTTTCCGTCTGTATTATGATATTATGATAAACATATTGTTTACTGAATAAATTATGAAAATTTGGTATTTTTCAGTTTATATAAGAGCAGAATATATATATTTGAAATTATTTGATTTTCTAGATATTGTAATGAATGGTATTAAGATACAATTCTAGTCCTACTGCGACACAAGATGTAGCAGTGGTGGCAGAAGCAACAATTTAAGAAATAATCAGTCAATATGAGATTGTTAAAATAGAGAAATATGGAAACCTTTATTTAAAGTTTCTGAACGTTAAATTGAAGTCTGTTTTTCTCCAGAACAATAGTTGATGGGTATTAATTATTAGAGCTCTCTATACTCAATAAAACATATGTGAGTTTCTTTTTCCAGGGGAGGGATAATGTTGCATAATATATTTCTCCGAACCCTTTTGTATATTGTGTTAATGTAAAAGAATTGATGTATGATGTGAAAATACAGACGAACGTAGACGTCATCAGCCGAGTATCTCATCTGTCACTGGATGCTTCGCCTGTATCGGAATATCCTCTAGATGGTGGAGCAGGTAGTGTTGATCAGGTTCTACCTCGTCTACGATGGCTGCCAGGTTGGTTCATTGCGTCTTAGCCAGAGCCAACTGGACGCTCTAAATATCATTTAACTATAAAACATACGTGATTTTGGTCTGGTTTAAGAATTTATAGTTTTTCAATTTTATTAAAATACTAGTTACTTTATATCTGTTGCCTATTCTGTATTTCTACTTATACCACAAAATTATCATCATTTCTTGCTTGTAAATGTATACACAAAATTGATTGTAGTGAATCATTAGATTAAAACTGCAAATTGAACAAAATTCATCTTATTATACCAAAGTTGTCCGACTGATATGCTAAAACACTAAATCAAGTACTGGTTAGATCTTGAAATTCATCACAACATGCGATTGTCTCTCGCTTTGAAGTACATTACATGCAGACGTCCGTTGACTTGTTCTGTTTGATCAGCTCTCAAGTTTGACATGGTACGCTTATAAAACATCTCTTAACCTTAATACTCTTAGTTATGTAAATAGAAAACAAATGAAACATTTTTGATAAAAGACAAGATTAAACTAGTGTTACGGATAATACTGTTGGACGTTGTATGTCACAGAAATCTATAAATGAATTACGTATTAGTTATCCATTTTAAAACATGTTAACCCCCCAAAAAGAGGACTTGTATAACTAATAAAATAATACATTCGGAATAATATTATATTTGGATATATATTTTTGCGCCATACGGTTACTTCAATAAATAAATCAAACACATGTAAAATAGAACTGGAAATAAAATAATGAAAACAATGTTCAAGGTAATAATTTTTTGTTTATTATTTATTATAGAAAATGTTATTATTTATACAATATTGTTTTGCTAAATGCAAATATTTCATACTGCAGAGAAAAATACAAAACATGCTCTATTATATGCCCGTTACATATTATACACAATTTTACTCACAATTCTTACATTGATACTTTTTATTTCTTGTCGGAAACGTTTTTGTGTTGGCCGTGTAAAGAACCTAATGAATTTTGCAAATATACTGGTAAACAAATTTAATGAAGCAAGTTTTGTATGACATTTTTTTTGTGTGTGTTTGTTGTTTTTTTTTTAGATATATCTTAACATCAACATTTACATAAGATGATACATCAGTAGTGGAAATCAATGTATATATGAAAAAATATGAAAAAATATGTTACTTATAATTATATGTTTTAATTGTACTTTCTAAAGTCGTGAATAGAGAAAGGTCGTTAGTAGACAATATCAGATTAGGTACTTTCGCCTTTACCTTTCGATATATTTACCTTAAATTGGTGTTAACTTACAAAAAAATCATTAAATAAAGAAATAAATTCTTAATCGTCGCCCGAGACGAGTGATCAGAACTATAATATAATATTATAAAGTCTAAATGTTTGTTGCTTTTCTTTCGGATATGTGAGTTCTTTTTTTTTCCATGATTTTCAAACTGAAAATGTTCATTTTTGTAGTAAAAAGAAACATTTGTCCGTCTTGAGAAAGGGTAGACATGTAATAGTTATAGTACATGAAACGAGTTAGTTACGAGGATATAACACTGGCTGGGGCGACATCAAGGGATGTTTCTGCTGAAAAATTGGCGAGGCCGTTAGGCCGAGACAATTTTTTGCAGAAACATCCCGAGATGTCGCCCAGCCAGTGTTATAGCCTCGTAACTAACGAGTTTCATATACTATAACTGTATTTTCGCAATGGCATAATGTTTTGTTTTTTTGTAATAGAAATGAATAAATAAAAAAATCGTAAGCTACATTACAGTTATTTATGATAAGGCAGTTTCTTCAAGTTGTTTTCGCTGCCGCAAAAAAAGATATACAATAGACATTCAATGTTAGAGGCGGATTGTAAACTGTTACCAATATTGATTCAAGATTAAAGGGTTTTTTTTTCAGTGGAAATAATTCATTCAGCAAATGTACCTTTTGATTAAATAAGAGTAAATTTTCATTTCATTAATTATCTTTGTTTATATTTTTCATTGTATAATTATTTATTTTATTTTATTGATTCCATTTTTTTTGCTACTCGGAATGTTCGTTACCACTGCCCATTTTGGAGCCTCTGTGAAAAAAACTACATTGATTTATACAAGGTGCGAAAAAAACTCAACCGCTATATAGCAGTCGAGCTTTTTTCCTATATGAATCAATGAAAAAACTGTACTGCTATATATCAATACAGTTTTCAAATGCTCATTGAAGTGTACTGAGTATAATGGGTAAGTAAGAACAAAGGAAAAGTTCCAAACCATGCGATAAGAGTTTTATAACGTTTAAAGTTTTGATTTTAGACCATATAAGATGTTAATCACCTGAAGAAAGTTGCGCTGAATGTTAATTTATTTGTCACAAAAGTAGCAAAATACAAAGTGGTATTTTGAATTCCATGCTGAAATACTATAACTGTATTAATTGCCAAAAAGCAACAGAAGCAAAAGATGGTTCAGGTTATAAGCCAATGAGTAACTGTTTAACAGCCCCCCCCCCCCCCAACCCCCCCCAAGAAAAAAAAACAAACAAAAAAAAACTTTTAAGAATAAAATAAGCATCTCGTGGACATAACATAACTTAAGTTTTTATATATACTTTACACATCATGTAATTTTGGTTTAAGGTATCACATATATAAAGACTTCAATAATAGTGTTTTATTTTTGTATTATAGTTTGTAATTTTGTACATGTACTATGAAGCCTTTTAATGATGCGTGTTTTTTCCAAATGTATTCAGCACATTTTTTTACATCACGAAACATTGAGTATTTAACGTGATATTTGATACCAAATTGTAGCTTATAAATAATGTTTCTTTAAAACTAATAGTTTACATTCTAAGAACATAGTTACACTTTGCTAGTTACTAGACATGTTCAAGGCGATTCAGTATATGTATATTGAGCGTTGTAAACATCTGTTGCGGCAGTGTGAGTAATAAGACATAAGGACGTCAATAGAATAGAATCTACAGTGTTATAATACATGTATTGGAGTAAGTAAAGATCAGAGTCAGGAATTCAAACAAGAAGTAAGCGTTCATGTTTATGCTTATTAATCATTGTCAATGTTATTGTGTTATGTATACTTAAATGTTCTTTATATTAGAATTTAATACATTATATTTGTCGAATGCCTATATGATAGTATGCGAATCATGCATGCTTTGTTGTTAAATACAAATTTATAACAAAATATCAGTGAGTCAGGTACAAATCGATAGAGCATTATTTTATAAGCAATCTATTGATGGACCGGTTTTAATGTCACATATGCATTAAACATTTACGAATATTACAAAAATAGAAAAATCGCACGAAAAATCGGCACTAATATATAATTATATATATATATATTACAATCATGTTAAAAGTTCTGAAAAAGTACACGTTGGCCATATAACGGGACCATCTTAAGCTTCTTCAATTAGAATATTAGTATAGTTATAGTGATTCAGTGTCAAAATATCAAAATGCAACTTTTTTTGTATTTTAACGAAAGGGGATATAGTACCAATTTATGAATGATTGAATGTTTTTATCAGCTGCATAATACATACAATAATCTGCTCACTAAAGTCCTATTTTTAAATGAAAGATAAATAAAGGTATCATTTTCATCATACATAAACGCAATTTTAAACATGTAATTATATTATATTATTTATTCAGTGTTGTAAATGAATGCAGTTCATGGTATTTTAAACACGTCGCAAGTATCAGTGATTAAAATGAATTTCTGATTTATATGAAAATTGCAAATTATTTCTTCAAATGCAAACGACAATTATCTTCTCAGCTACATGTTAAATAATTATTATTTCATTTTAAGAAATATATAAATATTTAAATTTATTAAAGATATACTATGCTCATTTTTTAGTTAAATATTCTATTGCAGAAATTCATTGAAATCTATAAAATTCTTACTGAATATGTCTTATTCAAATAAATGAACAAACAATGTATTGGAGTCTGCGTTCCTTATTACTCCTTATTATGGGTCAAGTTAAGCTATTCCTTTCTAAAAAAAACTGCCATTTTTAGCTCGACTATTCGATAAGAATAAGTAGAGCTATTGTAGTCACCCGAGCGTCGGCGTCGGCGTCGGCGTTGGTGTCCGCGTCGGCATAACCACTTATGTTAAAGTTTTTGTAATAGTTCAAATATTTTCAAAGTCCATTGACATATGGCTTTGAAACTTTGCACACTTGTTCACCATCATGACCCCAACCTGTAGACAGGAGGAGGTAACTCTATCAAGCATTTTGACAGAATTATGCCCCTTTTTCGACTTAGAATTTATGTTAAAGTTTTTGTAATAGTTCAAATATTTTCAAAGTCCATTGACATATGGCTTTGAAACTTTGCACACTTGTTCACCATCATGATCCCAACCTGTAGACAGGAGGAAGTAACTGTATCAAGAATTTTGACAGAATTATGCCCCTTTTTCGACTTAGAATTTACGTTAAAGTTTTTGTAATAGTTCAAATATTTTCAAAGTCCATTGACATATGGCTTTGAAACTTTGCACACTTGTTCACCATCATGACCCCAACCTGTAAACAGGAGGAGGTAACTGTATCAAGCATTTTGACAGAATTATGCCCCTTTTTCGACTTAGAATTTACGTTAAAGTTTTTGTAATAGTTCAAATATTTTCAAAGTCCATTGACATATGGCTTTGAAACTTTGCACACTTGTTCACCATCATTACCCCAACCTGTAAACAGGAGGAGGTAATTGTATCAAGCATTTTTTTTTAATATCAAGCACTAAGAATAGTCGAGCGTTGCTGTCCTACCGACAGCTCTTGTTTGTTTTTTCGTTTGTTTGTTGTTTTTTTTTTGTTTCTTTTTAATGGCATTATACATGTATATTCATAGTGATTCCACTTATAGTGTGTAGGATTTAAAGCATTACATATCTACTTTTTAAAATCAAAACATGTTTATTTTATATTTATAAAAAGACCGTGTAGCAATTATCAATATTTTCAAATATCTTATTTGAGCATAGTATATCTTTAATAATTTAGTTGTCGTTGTATCAATTTTTTATTTCTCTTAAATATGACATCCATCAGATGTTTAAAAAAGACTACATCACAAAATATTGAAACAGTTATGCATAACTTTTCAAAATTCTAGATTTAATTTACATATTGAAATATATGAAATATGTTATTGAATTTTTTTTTCAGATATATAATTTTAATTCTTCATTTGATACAATATAGAATATGTTGTTGAATTATTTTACAGATATATCGTTTTAAAACTAAATTTTATTTACATATTAAAGTATAGAATATGCTGATCCTTTTTTTCGACGTAACATTTCAATTCTACATTTTAATTACATGTTTAAGTTAAAGAACTTTTAAGACATATATCTTTTTACATGTTTAAATATAAAGTATGCCTTGAAGAACTTTCATACGTTTAATTTTTTTATCTATATTTTATGTTTATGTTGAAATATAGTATAATCTGCTCATGAACATTTTTAAATACCATTTTTATCCTACATTTTATTTACACGTTTTAATAAAATATATATATTGTTGAAGAAATTTTCATGTATTTCATTTGAATTATACACTGTTATACCATGTTAAAATATAGCAAATTCCGTTTAGGAACTTTTCTGATACATTATTTGTACATGTTTGAATATAGTATATTCAATTTTGGAACTTTTCTAATATATCATTTTATTTTATTAACATGTTTAAAAAACAGTATATACCGTTGAGGAACTTCTCTAATATATTATTTTTATTCTACATTTGTTTACATGTGTAAATACAGTATATTCTGTTAAAAAAATCTGATAATAATTCATATCAATTTAATTCTACATTTATTCTTAATGTTTAAATATAAAATTTTCATTTTAGTCCTATATTTTTAACATGTTAAAATATAACCTATTGAAGAACTTTTCTGAATTTTTATTCTACATATTATTTACATAATATATAGAATATGCTGTTGAAGGAGATTCAATATATCATTTATATTTTAGCTGACAAGTGAAAATTACCAAACAGCCATGTCTCCAAACTTGTTGTAAATGTGTCCATCGAATTATTTTTCCAAAATGGTAAGACGTTTATAAAATTATTTCATAATCTCAAATTATCACCAATATTTAAAAAATCGCTAAAAATCGTGAACATTGCAGTTTTCACACACATGGCTGAACTTATAAAAATGCCAGAGAGATTTTACAATTCGCAGTATTATTATTTACATTGCGTGTATACAGGAATTAGAGCACACAAGAAATAGTACTTGAAATTAGGAATTGATAGATATAGATATGAAATTAATCAACTTCAGAAGTCCTGAACCGTATTATTATGCATATCTGCTTTGTAAATATTAAAAATATATGGAATCAACTGGTGGAGCGTTGGATAAGGTTAAGAATAATGTTATTCTCAGCCCCATCGACAATTAATATTTTACCTGCTGGGACAGAACTTGATCAGCCTTTTTCAACAAGTATAGAGCAGCAGGGCAACCCTGCACAACCATAAAGCGTGACAATGGTCTATACTGTTTGTATTTTAATACCGAAATGCCTACTACCCCTTAAACATGACATTGAACTGCAGGATGAAGGTTAGGCAAAAATAGCCCGTGTGTTTAAGAGTGTGCGTGTGAATACTTGAACGACAAACAGTTTTAAACAACTATAAAATGATATTCTTATCTGAATATATCAACATTGAATGTATAAAACAGTTATAAACTTGCAATATAAAGGGCGTAATTTATAATAAGGGATTATGCTTCTACTCAGATGAACTCACGTGACATTGCAAATTTGAACGGTCTTTGTAAAATCTTTATACTAATATCCAGCTAAATAACAGGAAAAGGCGATATGCTTCAGCATGGCAATCGTTATTATTTAATAATCATTATTTAATATTCGTCATTTGAATCAACATTGATTAGATATATCAAGGACGAAACAATATATTTAAAAAAAATTAGATTTTTTTTCTTTAAATAATTTTAGGTGGGTTCAGTTATTGTACTCACACTGCAAAATGTATCTGATATTTTATTGAATGCATCTCATTTCTTAATATAACTTAGTATACTAACTGAAAGAAAACATTTATGAGTAAATTTAGTTATTTTTGCACCTTTTACGTTTACCATGCAGGTATGCTCAAATATGTAATGGGCTTGCTGGAGAGTGTCTGCCTCTTTACCCAGGCATCATGGGTTCGATTCCTTAAAGTCAGGATCACGTTTCTTCATGATAGATCCATTTAGCGGACTCGACAATGATTAAAAATAAATTTCTTGACAATTGTGCTGAAATAAATAATGTATATATAATGTAAACGTATATTCAATGTAATGTGTTTTTTCATCAAGCTCGTGTCATTTCTATATGATCATGTTTTGTTGAGTGGTACCTTTTTTCCTCTGTTTCAGGATTTCAAATTTAGGAGAACATCAGTCCGTATTTTGGTTCTGTGCGTTATTTATACCACAGGGATCCTGCATTTAATTCGTTATTTCAAAGGATGGTCGAGAATTCAGAAATCTCGACATGATGACATTTCTAAAGCTGATAATCAAAATCGAGTGGCTGAAGCAAAGTCAGTGTTATCCGATATAAACACTCTATACAAAAAGGAAAACCGTACTGGAATGAATAAGTTTTCAGAAAACAACGAGTCAGCATGTTTACTTTCTATTAGTATAATAACTTTATCACGAGAGAACAATCTTACAGAGTCCGAACAACCTCATTACCTCTTGCAAACAGTTGCAGCTTTAATCAAACTTATCAATAGATTAGATCAAAACTATTTCGAGATATATCTAAGTATTTGCAATGTGGACCTTAACCCGAAAACATATGTTGATATGAATTATATTCCAGAATGGATTACAATTTTTCAACGGGATAAAGAAAAGCGAGAAAGTTTTAAAAACCGGTACGAGAAAGAGCGTGAAGATTACGTGTTTTGTATGAAAAAGGTTTTGGAACATAATCCGTCATTTTTATTAATCCTAGAAGATGATGCATTGCCTCATCAAGACTTGTTTAACGTAATGAAAAAAGAACTGTTTGAAAATGATCAATGCGAACTGAAGAAAGACAAATTTAAAGACCTGTTTTACGTTAAACTTCATACAAATTCATGGGACTTGAATTTTGTTAGATTATGGCGCTGGACAAAATTCTTATTCTTTACAGGTTTTGATCTAGGAAAAGTGTTTGAACTTATGATAATATCATTGTTCCTGGACGTGTTAATTATAGTATTGTTAAAGAAATATTCAAAACTGCGACTATTATATCATATGTTTTTTATACTTTTCATTTATGTTGCATGGATTCTCAATATTATAGGACGTCAAAATATAAGTATTGTACGGAGATATATTTTAGGAATAACTCATGAAATGTCTGATGCTACTGGTGGAAGCTTAGTAGCTACGTTCTATCCACGTGCTAGTGCTGAGGCGACTGTTCAATATCTTAATTCAGTTGAATGTGACAAAAGTTATCCAAAAGATGTAGCTTTGAATAGGTTGGCCAGAAAACATTGGCAACAATTACTTTTAATTGAACCACCCTTATTTACTCATATAGGATACCATTCGACTAAAAATCATGCAACATACTAATTGCAAGTGTGTTTTCACGTTTCAGTATTAAAGAAGCGAAAAGTCAACACGAGAATATTTGATTGATATTGGAAAAGAACAATATAAGACAAACAAAGTTTCCAATGTGAATGGTTTTTATATGCACTATGCAGTAATTTCTATGCAGTAAATCAATACTATTTTATTCTATTTAGAAACAATCTGCAGTACAGTTCAGTTAAGATAAAATAAACATTTTAAAATTGCATAAATTAGTATTTTTCTTACTATAACAAAAATGATTATGATACAAATAACAAAGAAATATTACACAAAAGAAAATTCATAATGGCATATTTCACAAAAGCAATAATAAGTGATGATGTATTTATCTTATAATACACGTATTTGTCAATGTTCATATAAATGATTCTGTACTGTGTCAACCAAGTCAAGTCAAGTCAAATAGTTTATTGGCATAAACATTTTACACGTTCATCGCCAAGTTATATGAATGGCGGTTTATAATTTAACATAAAACATTGCATATACAATTACAAATTTTGTAATAAATACATGTACAAAACATACATAATATTTAAGTACAGAAAAGTATGGTGATGGATTTAACATAGCTATATAATTACAGGCAAATAACAGTGAAACACAAAGAACAACATTGATTTTCAAATTAATATTGTTTGTAAATAAAGAAAAAAAATATTAACAGAAAACTAGACAGTATTTCTTTTTTCAAATGATAAGTGAATATATTTAGCTAATTTTATAATAACGTTTTTAGAAGAAGCAGTCATTATACTTTTAAATTTGTTTATATTTGGCCAAGTATAATAGTATCTTGGTAAATAAAGTGCTCTTAAATCAGAATAATATGGACATATCAATAACAGATGATACTCATTTTCAACCACTTTCATATTACATTTCACACATAATCTATTGTTTCTATCTATATTTCTGAAGCGACCTTCCTCTATAGCTAATCTATGAGCCGAACATCTAAATCTTGAAAGGGATTTTCTATGTTTATCATTTGTTATAATACTAAGATATTTTTCATAACCAAAATCAGTTTTAATTTCTTTATAAACTTCTAATTTTCTAGATACACGCAGTTCAGCATACCAATTTTGCATATTTTAATCTTTAATACGTTGTATAATACTATTTAATTGAGAATTATTTAATACTAAGTTTGGATCCCACAAATATTGTAAACCAAGCGAATTTAACAAACGTTTTACATTTAATGTCCAGGCATTGACTAAATTATCATTCTGGTCTTTTAAATACATAATTTTATACATAAGTGTACCTGGGGTTTTCCTAATTCTAGACCAAAATTTTATTATTCTGATATTACGAATGACTGATAATGGAAATTTACCCAATTCTCCATAAACGGCAATATTTGTTGTTTGTTGACGAACTCCTAAAATCTGTTTAAGGAACTTAAGATAAACGCGCTCTATGTCTGGGCTATTATGAAAACCCCAGATTTCACATCCATATGTCAATATTGGTAAAACCATTGATTCAAAAAGTTTAATTTTTTCCGTAACATCAAGATTAACTACATCAAAAAGAGAATTCAGTGAATACAATGCCTTTGTCGCTTGATGGGACAATACTTTTTGAGTTTGATAGTAGCTTCCATTTGCTGATAATGTGACACCTAAATATGTAAATTTTTGTACAACCTTAATTTTTTCATTATTATAAAAGAACTCAACATTATCATTCCTGTTACCGGTTTTAAAAACCATTGTGGCAGTCTTATCAACATTAACAGTAAGTCCCCATTCAGTACAGTATTGGTTTAATTTGTTAAGAAGTAATTGTAAACCTTCCTGTGTATAAGAAAATAAAACAGTATCATCGGCAAATAATAACAAAAATATCTGCAATTCATCTAGAGTAAAAACATCAATTGCTTCATTCTCCATAAAATCATTCATATCATTGACGAAAAATATAAATAGAAGAGGAGAAAGGGGTTCTCCCTGTTTAACACCCATATAGCTATCAAAATAATCAGTTAGTGACCCAGAAGCTCGAACACATAATTTAACACTATTATACATACTTTGTAATATTTTGATAATCTTACAAGAAATTCCATAAGTTATCATTTTATACCAAATACCATTTCTGTAGACAAGGTCAAATGCCTTTTGAAAATCAACAAATGCTGAATAAACCTTTCTTTTTTCATGTTTAATTATTTTATTAATGATGGATGTCAATACAAAGACACAATCTACAGTTGATTTACCGGTTCTAAATCCAAATTGATTATCAGTAAATATATTATTGCAGTCAGCCCACTTACGTATACGTGAGTCAAGTAAAATTGAAAAAAGCTTAGAAAAAATACTTGTCAGAGTTATTGCCCGATAATTGTTTACATCATTCAATTTACCTTTTTTGGGAACAGGAATAATAATACCTTTAGTCCAGGTCTCCGGATATTCACCGGAAGAGAAAATAAAATTGAAAAGCTTACATAAAGAAGGTGCAAGAATATATTTACATTCTATAAACATTTCAAATTATCTTCCTCTCCACTTTTACCTACTTTAAGTGCTGATATTGCTTTTATAATTTCATTTACAGTAAAATCTTTATCAAGTTCTTCAATATTAATATCATTATTATTTCGAGATATATCTTCTTCTACATGATCACTCATATATACATTTTCATTAGCATATAAAGATTTAAAATGGTTATAAAAATCTTCTTTTGAAATACACGTCTCTTTATTATTCTTTCTAAATTTTTTTTATTTCAGACCAAAATTTTTGAGGTTGCCCTGTAGCTAATCTATGCAATTTTTTTCTCTGTTCAATATTAAATTTAGCTTTTGCCCGCCGTTTTGCTAATCTAAATAATCTCCGCTTTGTAATAATAAGTTCACGATTACAGGCTGAGCGGTTAATATTATACAAAGTATTTGCACGCTTCAGTTCACGGCGAGCATCCTCACATTCTTTAGTATACCAAGGACTCTTATATTTTCTTTCCTTTTTACATTTAACATTATTTTTAGTCTTTATTTTTCTACCAAAAATGTCAGAACCTTTACAATATAATATGCTTGATATTTGCTCTATACCTTGATTTAAACAAATATTTTGTGAAATTATACTATCTACAATCTACAATGGTATCAATATTCAATAACTCCCCTTGTATTGCCTCAGTGTACAAATGAGACATATTATTATTCCATAACAGTTTATCTGTATTTACATGGTTATTTATAGTAACAGGTATGTTATACTTTAATGAAAACTCAATACTTATCGGTGCATGTGGTGACAACGAATTCATATCATGTACCGTAAAATTGTTAACATATCGAAAGAGGTCACATGATAACAAGACATAATCTATCACACTATTACCGTTATTGGACATAAATGTGTATTGACCAACACCCGCATCTTGACCGAATCTACCATTTATAATTTTTAGGTCAGTACTGATACAAATGTCAATTAATCGGGTACCAGACGAATTTACTATAGTGTCCATACTCTTTCTTATGGGTATATCAATATTTTCAAGTTGTGAATCTTTATCAATAACAGGAATGTACTTATCAAAATAATTGATTGATTCTATAACATCAGATTTATTGCCACATCTGGCATCTAAATCTCCTATAACGGACACTTTTCCATATTGTGAGTGTTTCCGAAAATCTGCTTCCAGTGCCTCAAAAAACCCAACATCATGCATATTAAAATAAACAGAATTTTGTGGCGGGATATAGATGAAACATATATAAATATCATATACAGTGTTAAAAAATAGTTTACATAATTTAATCCAAATTGAACCATTTTTATCAGTGCTGATAACAGTAATTCCTGGCAAAATATTTCTTTTAATGTATAGACAAACTCCCCCATGACCTATTTATCATAGACTGAGGTCGTGGTACTGAAAAACACTCATATCCATTAAGTTTAAAGTCATCATTTGTACGTTGCCATGTCTCACAAATAAATATGATATTGAATTCATTTATAAAGTTTAAAAAATCTTCGTCACTGAAACATTTGTTTAAACCTTCGATATTCCATGATACAATTTTGAGATCATACTTTTCTGGTATTTCCTATTTTGCTGATGGTGATGGGGATCCAGTAATATGTAGTTTATTGTTAATATAAAGTTTATCTCTCACTAACGTAGCTTTTTTTCCTTCTTTACTACTATACTAGTTTGTTTGAATCCGTTATTTGTTTGTTATTATGTCTATTTTTATATTTGTGCCATTTACAGAATTAATTGTTTGATAAAGATAAAGAATGATAAAACATTCTGTGCTTTTGATATTTATTTAGGCAGGTTGTTTAGTTTATAATTTATTTCAAATTTATATGTTTTATAAAAAACCGACATTAGTTCATATATTATTACATATATTATATATTTTATCCCAATGTTATGATAAACAATTTCTTATAAGAGTTGACATTCTGAATTACCTTACCAAGTTAACTAAATGAGAAAAACAAATGGCATCAATCTATTATTTGATTACGGTTTCAATTATGAAATATATACTGAGATAAGTCATGTAAATAGAAATCCGTGTAATAGCAAATACTTGCATTATTTGCCAACACGCAAGAAATTATTTGATATACTGAACATTCATACAATTCGTTTCATCAATAATTATCAGTAAACAAAACACTTTTTCAGTTTGATCTCCAAACATTGTGTATATTATAATATATATTTGTTATAAGCATTTTATTAATATGCCTCATGGAAAAATAAACTGTTTGTATTCGCAGTGCATTATTTAAAAACTGCAATTAACAACAGTCATACTTTTAACTCCATGTTGGAGTGGCATTGTACTTTTATACTGTAAACTATTAACATTGTGTTTATAATGTTTGTACAATTATGAGATGTAAATAAATAAAGATAACTTAATTTACTTTACTATAACAGGCAACGTTTGTGTATTTCTTTATAAACGTTGACGCATGCACGAAATCATTGCTAACGGTTAAAACCCTACTTATAAAAATAGCATAATATTTTGTTCAGGAACATTTTATTCATTATTAGTGCAGTATTCATGTGTATTAAGTAAATGAGGCACTCTATGATACAAGTTCTTTTTTAAATATCGAACATAATGTACTAGAAACAACAAATTTTACCATTTATAAATTTTGTAAAAAAATTTCATTAGATTCAGCTTTCTACCCTTAACAACAGATGAAGACCAAACTTAGAACGAAATATATTCAAATTTTTATAAGCTGATGTAATAAATAACTACATTACAAGCGACCAGTGTAGGTCAAGATCAGCCAGCAAATCCGATGCAAACAGAAATGTGTTTGTTTTACAGTCTATTTTAAGCCTTTATTATAAAATTAACCATGAAAAATAAAATATTTCACCTTTTTTCTAATCGTGTGTTTTTGATGTATTGCTATGCTTAAATCAAATAAACATTTTCACATCTTTGGGATACAAGTGAGAGAGACATATTTTCTGAATATCAAAGGTGATAAAAACTCTTTTAATTTATGGTTAGGCAAATTAAAACACTGTCAGTATCAAAGTGTTATATTTGCTTGACTTAAATTTATGGTTAAAAACATAAAAAATATCTCCATGACAAATAAGCTGTTGATTTTACTGCTTTTACGACCTCCGTCCATTCTCATATCAAATTGTAAATATTTACATTAACATATTTTTCTTGCAATACATCAGGGTGATTTAACTAAGAACTACAGCTATCAGTAGCACATCACACTCGACCATCTTCAGTGCTTGAAAGTAAAAAAGGCCTGGATCATATAGAAATTAACAAAGAAGAAGATTTTATTTAATAAAAATAACAGTTATGTGTCTTGGATAAAGTGACTCGGATAACACAGGGTTATTTTTCATTCGAAACCCATACAAAAGTTATGGGTCTTCGAAAATGTCCATCAATTATAATGTCAAAGACATAACATAACCATCAGTAGTTTTAAGGACAGATCTAGCATATAAAACTTCGATTAGATTTTGATTAAATTCTCAAAAGGACCATGCGAGAGTTATGGGCATGGGATAGTTATCTTTAATAATGATTTCAAAGGCATGTTTTAAGTTCTAAGTGAATAACTTCAGAAAGTTTGGATATTAAAATTTAATAAACAAATATATTTCAAATAAATACATTCAGTAGTTTTGAAAATCGGTGTTGCATACAAATTAAAAAGAAATTAATTAGAAGTTTTTAATTCCTTTAAGAACCATAATGCTGTCAAAATAATAGGCCTTGGTCAGTAACATTCTATTATGATCTCAGAGACGTATGTAAAGTTATTAGTAATTACATATATCTTTAGTCCTTTATGATATTTGATGTTGTACGAGAGGTTGCAAGTAAAACTTTAACCAAATGCGCCGACGCCTGGGACCGAATGAGAAGGATGAGAAGGAAAGTCCGACTATTCGAAAAGTCGACTCCAAAAGACAGTCGATCAAACTTCCAAAAACTACAAAGACCACTGCTAGAAAAATTCGGCCATCACAAAGCCTAGTTTACTTTTAACTTTAATATTTTCTATAACTTTAGAATTCTTTAATTTTGTTATGATGCTTTACGTACAGTTAAGTAAGACATAAATTATAAGAAAAATAACAATTTAAACGAGCGCCATTTTTATCACGTGATGAACCTTCACGTGACTTATAGTGATGAAACCAACGAATGCTGATATAAATATCTATATAAACAATCATTATGGACAGTCAGATATAAACCATTGCGTTTATACATGTGTTTTTTTTTCTTCTTTTTTTACTTTACTGATAATGTCAGGGGGCGTAACTGAGCTATTTTGATATGTACTCCTTAACTGGGGGGGGGGGGGGTTGGGGCATGCTCCCCCGATTTCTTATTTTATATCATAAGCCTTAACATTGAAAAATATACCACTGTTACAAACATTGCCTTGTTTCTGGGAAGGCGTCTTCCCAGCTTGTATGCATAGGCTGTTGTTGTTATTTTATATTGTGCACAATCATGCTGCAAAACGTTTAGTGAAATTGCCTCATATATATTAGAGACAAGTTATTTGAGGTAAAATATAAAATGTTTGACGGCAAATATCTGACAGTTTAACTTCCGTTACTGTCCCTACTTGAAATACTAACAAGGGTAAGAAAACATAATTTGATAAAATTGATAACAGAAATATTTTTTAGTGTTTTCTATTTCCGAATATGAGAAAAGTGCAACACTTTTTCTTTTTTTTATTCATTTCACAATTGTTATCTATTCAGAAAATTGTAACGTTTTGAACCTGCTCACTTAAATTATTCTCTGTTTTATTTTTTCCATAAAAGTAGTCTTTTGTGTCAAATATGCCGTATATATTTCATATATAAGATCTATATGTGTTATCAATGATTAAACTAGATCTAGAACAGTAAAAGCTTTCATATTTGACACTGTTAAGAAGTAAATTTTCCGTTACTTTGAAAATAAGGTGTATATTTTCGAGTCAAAGCAATTTTAAAGTCTGCCACAATTTGGTGAGCATTTTTTTGCGACAAGTTGCCGTACATATTTTACTTATTGAAATAGTTGTTAAATCATGATTTGGTGTTGATCGATTTTATACCATTTTTCATATCTGAAAACAGCATAATTTTCTAGAATGACAGATAAACATTTATAAGACCTAGACCAGACATACGCTCAGTCTCCAACGTACATACTTCTGACGTTTTAGTTTTGGTTTTTAGAATGGCATGACCATTTAAACTGTCAAAAAATGCCTCACGTTTGGGTACAGAGCCTTGCCTCCTTCAGAGAAGGCGGACCGCTGGACGGCAATTGTCAAGTTTACGTTAGCCCACCGCATACGCCACAGCTCACACCGAGACTCTCGGACAAAGATGGGTTTATTTACAATTTAGCTTGCGTTAAATGCGAAGCTCAATGGCCCTTAGCTCTCTCAGGAAAGGCCTTCTTTCTGGACCTTCAAAAGTACCAACTGTTATAACAATATATTAAGAATGATGATAGTGTGAAAATTGTGACTAAGTTCAGTGAATGTTTTGGCTTGTTAAATATTTCATTACATTACAATATATAAAAAATACCGCGTTATATAACACGCGAAGGTATTTTAAGATCTCCTTTCAGAAATGTCTATAATTTAATAAAAAAAATCGTTGCGTATAACATAGATTATGTGGAGTTAAATATAGAACTCACGTGAATACATTAAAGGATTCATTTAAGATATTTTGTGATAAAATAAATTTATTAACAGATATACGACCTAAACAATTATGTAACTGCGCATGGAATGTGCTTGATTACTCATCGCAATGTTTTGCTGACCATCTCAACAACTTATACAAGGCTCTGGCGATTCTTTTAAATAAATGCATATCATTGAGATGGAATTGTACACTCTATGTCTTTTTCTGCCGTTTCGGCACGGTCAAGTAATTTTCTGCAACAATAAATCGATTAATATGCCATGAGAACTTTGCATGTCTTTCAACGATCTTTGAGAAAGTACACCAATTTGTTACAAATGAGAACCAAAATCAAATATCCAAGGCGACTTTGGTAGAACGCAGCTCTCCCTACACAATATAGCCACACCAGTAGGGCACCCAACCAAAAAACAGAAGAGGACGGAAAATTGCCGATACGGGAAATAAAGAGTAAAAGGTTTGGGGAAAAATTACTGCGGGCGACCTGCTCGCCGAATAAGAAGCATGGTGCCAATGCTCGGAGAATATTTCGACCAAGAATTGATCCTGAACCAGACACCTAAAGCTTTTCGTAACTTTCCTCCGCTGAATCTGTACAAGATATTGCAATATAGACCACTTTAAAGATATTAATTTGTACTGTATGTGTTATGAATTTTTTTTATATATTTTTTTTATAAAAGTCGAAAGGGTCTGTAGGTCTATATGAATATATGTGCCCCGACCACGTTACCCCCTCTGTTTTTATCACTTGTTTAACACTTTTAGCGCGTATGTTTTTTCAGAATACAGGATTGATTTGTACGCACGGGCGTACAGGAGTACGCCTAGTTACGCCCCTGAATTAATTTAATTTATTATGTGATAATGACTTTGACAAAGTAATGATATCTATTTGTGTTATCTAAACGTTTAATCGTATACAGTACTGTTTGTGTAAATAGATATTTCATGCTAGATAGTAATATTCATTAGTTAATTCCGGTAATTGGTGTATGAATTTGAACAAAATAATCTTTATCTGGCGGGTAGTGTACAAATGATATATTCGATATAATAAATTTAAAAATAGGATATAAGTTAAATTGAATATTACACCATAAGGATAATCGGATTGTAAACGATTCATAAAAATGACACATATCTTCATTCGGTTTACTAAACGATAGTGAGATATGTGTATATATATTACCAATAATTGCCTTATTTATTATTTCCCTTGTTAAAATATCATAAAAGAAATATGGACAAAAAGGATAATTCCGTAAATATTCGATATCAAAGTATTGGAAACATAGAACCGGATGAGGAAGATGCTGAAATTGAGGTGTCTTATGTGAGATGGTACGTTATCACCGTTGTGTCACTTGCCAACATCTTGAACGTTTTTCTATGGGCAACCTGGGGACCTATCTCACAGTCAGCACATGTTGTGTATGACTGGACGGACAACGATGTCTTCTGGATGGTCAACGTGGGCAATATAGTTGCGTTTATAACCGTTTTCTTAGGTGTTTACTTGGTCGACTGTAAAGGTAGGCTCCCTTCTTTTGGATGGAAGAGAAGATTTTAAAATT